>NC_040011.1:40664623-40734623 GCF_000972845.2 Larimichthys crocea
CCATTTTCCTGGGTGGCCCTTTATGCGGCCCGCTCCCTTCCCGCCTTGCCTTTCTCCCCCGCTGCCTTTTTTCCCTTTTCCCACCTGGAACAGAAAAAATGGTACACCATAAAGAATAATAAGTTTGTGAAACTTCAGAGACAAGCTAATTTATATACTTGTTACAAAAAAAAAAATCCCTGGTTAAGAGAGTGTGTTTTGTTTTTTTTATAACCTTTCACTTAGTTGTGTTTGCACTTTCCATCGAGATCCTTGAGAGTCTGTGTCGAAGAGAATCGGGGTGTGTATCCTGGTAGACATCAAAACAGACAACAAATATAGAATGCAATATCAAAGCAACCTCATCCTTAAAATGAGTGGACGCAGGCCTTACTGAGATAGGAGAACCTGATGGTATTTCTGGGGTGGTGCTATCATTTCTGTAACACTCTGGACAACTTCAACTTAGGATGGGCTTAAGATCTTCAGAAATACAACACGGGAGCGGTTGCTGTGACCCGGAATACGAAAAACAGGGTAATTAAGTTACACGTGCAGACATTCACATAATTTCAAAACTGCAGAAACAATAAATTGCTGCACAAGCAACCATCCCCTACAGTATATGTTCGCTGAAATCAAATCCTCTGTAGTAAGCAAATGTTTTTTGATGCCTTTCAGAAGAAAAAAAAAAGGAAAAAACGGTTCTCCATGGTAACAGGGGGCGGACACAAAGCTCCTGTCACGCCCAGCTGTCCAGCTATTGCTCCCTCTTTTCTCTTGCTCCCTGTTGGTACCGAAAACGTCATGCAATGATCAGTGGTGTTCCTCAATGGCCAAATATGGAACGTCCTATCCGCCCCATACGGCTCTCCACCAATGAAAAGACAGTATCACATCAACAGATACTGCAGGCCACAGAGAAACTATGGCATGGCTGTGTGTGTGTAAATTAGTGGCACATACATCAAAGGGGGAGGGCGGAGGTAACTTTTGAAATGTCTCGCTTTGTCCTGAATTCAGAGGCAAATTGTGCCATCAGGGGGAGTGATTGATTGAATGAAGCACAATGCTGCTGCTCGAGCCTGAAAAATGCAAAACTTAACTCCACCCATATTATAACCCCCCCTTTGGGTGCAGTAGGTCTTTCAATCCTAGTACCAAGGAGTGATGACGAACACAAGTGTGTCATGCTTAAATTATAATAGAGTAGCAGTAGACTTTCGGGGAAATGTCTGATAAATGTGCCTGCACATAATGTCCTAAATACACCTAATTGTCCAATCCTGTGTATTTATATAATAAAAACCAATCACAGTCACTGTGGACTCGCAACATCAACACTTATGTCCGAGGGTAAATAGTGAGATTTAACTTATAACTGTGGTATTTGTTTGCTTATGAATATGTTAACGTGCCTATTTCCTTGATAGTGGAGGAGTGGAGGAGGGGGGGGGACAAATGCATGGACGACGGGATCTATGGGTTGTGAGATGAAAAAAAGTGGCGCCAAATCGGACAGAGGATCTCATAAAATTGTTACAAGCGAGGTGAGACTAGTCGGTTTTAGATTTAAAAAAAATAATAAAAAATAGCCAAAAGCCTTAAAAGCAGTGTGGATTTCCCGCGCGTCAACCCCCCCCTCCCTCTTCCCCTGTGCCACAATCTCACCGGCTCGGTTCCCTCCAACAAACGCCGACATGCTGCGCTCTCCGCCGGGCCTGTCAAAATTGACGCCGGTGCGCTTGCTTGCTTGCTGCTACCGCTGCTAGCGCCACACTAGCCGAGCAACCGATGATTTTTTTTTGGCGTCTTTCTCCCTCCTCTTCCTCTTCCTTCCTCGCTAGTTTAAAAATTAGATAAAAAAAGTAAGATGCACTCCACCACCAAGTGCGAACTTAACCGTATTTATCGAAAAAGACGTGCAAAAAAAACGCTCCCGTAGTTGAGGGACCATAATAACAAAACAACGCAAGCCCATACTGTACTAGCCGACTGCTAAACGTTGGCTAGTACACAATAACGCCATCACTAACAGTTCCAAGGACAATAACCACCACATGAGGCGTTATCAAATGCTTGCGTCGAGTAAATCCAAACCAGCAAAACAAGCAACAACAAACGAGCCGCTAATAAACTCCCCCCTTTACTAGTTAGCCATGCTAACTTAGCTCGCCGCTAACGTTACCTTAAAAAAACATCACGTCCTTTGCGTCCCATCTTGCCTCGGGAGTTCCAGTTGCTCGTATTGCATAGCAACAAACACTTTGTTTACAAATGTGGGAAAAGTGCAACGCCAAGTCGCTCGCGGGGGGGGAGATAAACGTTTTTTTTTCTCGGCTACGAACTAAATTTTTCGCGTTGCTGTAGCAACAAAATCCAGTTCGTTAGCTTGCTAAGCAACCGAAGTAGCAACCCCCCCCCCCCGCCGCACACACACACACACAACCCCATGTACCGCGAAGCTAGCGGAGCGACTTGGTTCAACATCCGCGCTCCGGGCTCATCCACAGCTAGCCCCAGCTAGCAAAATACAATCACTAACTTCCAGATGCTCTCCGCCATTTTACAGCTACTTACCTTGTTGTGATGTAGTCCCCGTTGTCCGGGGGTCGTAAATTTTACTATTCGTACACGGCCTCCGTGAATCCCGCTACATTCAGGAAAAAGGAGTTTAAAGTCGCGGTCAGAGGCGGTTTCGGACGTTCTCTCACCCCGCTTGCTCCGTAGTTCGGTTTGTTGTTTCGACGACCTGGGAGGAGGAAATCCTGGTGCAGGCTACCCCCTAGCGGCCACAATGCCCGCATTAGATACGGCGTCGCACACCGACATCGTGGTCACTGACGAGCACTACACCTCCCGAGTGCCCCTCTGTGTTTTGTTTTCTTTTATTTATTTATTTTATTTATTTTTTTTTTTTTTAACCCTAGACACTACGTTAAAATTAGTAACATAATTTACAGTCACTGCACATTTCTCCTTTCTTTCATTTGCACTAAACACTGCCAATCAACACGCTGTATATACTTGTTACTTATTATTTACGATGCTAGATATTTTAAATGTATAGGTTGCTCTATATTTTTCTTATTGTTGTTCTAGTCACGTGTTGTAATGCTGCTGCGCACGTAAGCCCAGCGGGGAGAAAAAAAGTCTATCTATCTATCACATCTATCTATCTCTATATCTATCTATCTATCTATCTATCTATCTCTATCTATCCTATCTATCTATATATCTATCTATCTATCTCTATCTATATATATCACTAACGTGGGGTATATTTATCCCAGATAAATACATCGTGTATGTAAGGTATACACCAGCGATGTTACGTGATAGATAGATAGTGCTAGAGATATAGATAGATATGATAGATAGATAGATAGATAGATAGATAGATAGATGATCGATAATAGATAGTAGATAGATAGTTATCGATAATCTATCTATCTATCTATCTATCTATCTATCTATCTATCTATCTATCTATCTATCTATCTATCTATCTATCTATCTATCTATCTATCTATCTACTGTAACATCGCTGGTTATACTCTTACATACATTGATGAAAACTGTATTTTATCCGGGATATTATATCGGGTAAAATATACCCGACGTTAGTGATAGATAGATAGATAGATAGATAGATAGATAGATAGATAGATAGATAGATAGATAGATAGATAGATAGATAGATAGATTGATTGATTGATTGATTGATTGATTGATTGATTGATTGATTGATTGATTGATTGATTGATTGATTGATAGATAGATAGATAGATAGATAGATAGATAGATAGATAGATAGATAGATAGATAGATAGATAGATAGACAGATTTATCCCAAGCTGGGAAATTACAGTGCAGCAGCAGCATTACACACAGTGACAATAGACAACATAAGAATAAAAATATAAGAGCAAACTATACATATTCAAATATCAAAATAGCAATCGTTAATAAAATATATTGTACAAAAGTATATACAGCAGTTTGGCAGTGTTGATTGGCAGTGTTTAGTGCAAATAAAGGAAAGGAGAAATGTGCAGTGACTGTAAATTATGACCTGAGTTGAATTATGACCTAATTTTAACGTTAGTGTTCTAGGGTTAATAAAAAATAAATAAATAAATAAATAAAATGAAAACAAAAACACAGAGGTGGCACTCTGGAGGTGTAGTGCTCGTCGGTGACCACTAGATGTCGGTGTGCGACGGCGTATCTAATGCGGGCATTGTGGCCGCTAGGTGGTAGCTCTGCACCAGGATTTCCTCCTCCCAGGTCGTCGAAACAACAAACCGAACTACGGAGCAAGCGGGGTGAGAGAACGTCCGAAACCGCCTCTGACCGCGACTTTTAAACTCCTTTTTCCTGAATTGTAGCGGGATTCAGACGGAGGCCGTGTACGAATAGTAAAAAGTTACGACCCCCGGACGACGGGGACTACATTTCACAACAAGGTAAGTTAGCTGTAAAATGGCGGAGAGCTATCTGGAAGTTAGTTGATTTGTATTTTGCTAGCTGGGGCTAGCTGTGGATGAGCCCGGAGCGCGGATGTTGAACCAAGTCGCTCCGCTAGCTTCGCGGTACATTGGGTTGTGTGTGTGTGCGGGGGGGGGGGGGTTGCTACTTCGGTTGCTTAGCAAGCTAACGAACTGGATTTTGTTGCTACAGCAACGCGAAAATATTTAGTTCGTAGCCCGAAAAAAAAAACGTTTTATCTCCCCCCCCTCCGAAGCGACTTGCGTTGCACTTTTCCACATTTGTAAACAAAGTGTTTGTTGCTTATGCAATACGAGCAACTGGAACTCCCGAGGCAAGATGGAGGACGCAAAGGACGTGATGTTTTTTTAAGGTAACGTTAGCGGCGAGCTAAGTTAGCATGGCTAACTAGTAAAGGGGGGAGTTTATTAGCGGCTCGTTTGTTGTTGCTTGTTTTGCTCGTTTTGGATTTATCTCGACGCAAGCATTTGGATACGCCTCATGTGGTGGTTATTGTCCTTGGAAACGTTAGTGACTGGCGTTATTGTGTACTAGCCGACGTTAGCATGCGGCTAGTACAGTATGGGGCTTGCGTTGTTTTGTTATTATGGTCCCTCAACTACGGGAGCGTTTTTTGCACGTCTTGTTCGATAAATACGGTTAAGGTTCGCACTTGGTGGTGAGTGCATGCTTACTTTTTTATCACATTTTTAAACTAGCGAGGAGGAGGGAGAAAAGACGCCAAAAAAAATCATCGGTTGCTCGGCTAGTGTGGCGCTAGCAGCGGTAGCACCAAGCAAGCAAGCGCACCGGCGTCAATTTTGACAGGAGCCCGGCGGAGAGCGCAGCAGTGTCGGCGTTGTTGGAGGGAACCGAGCCGGTGAGATTGTGGCACAAGGGGAAGGAGGGAGGGGGGGTTGACGCGCGGGAAATCCACACTGCTTTTGAGGGTTTTTGGCAATTTTTATTTATTTTTTAAATCTAAAAACCGACTAGTCTCACCTCGCTTGTAACAAGTTTATGAGATACTCTGTCCGATTTGGCGCCACTTTTTTCAGTCTACACCCATAGATTCCCGTCGTCTTGTCATGCAGTTGTCCCCCCCTCCTCCTCCACTCCTCCACTATCAAGGAAATAGGCACGTCAACATATTCATAAGCAAACAAATACCACAGTTATAAGTTAAATCTCACTATTTACCTCGGACATAAGTGTTGATGTTGCATGAGTCCACAGTGACTGTGATTGTGTTTTTATTATATAAATACACATGATTGGACAATTAGGTGTATTTAGGACATTATGTGCAGGCACATTTATCAGCACATTTCCCCGAAAGTCTACTTGCTACTCTATTATAATTTAAGCATGACACACTTGTGTGTCATCACTCCTTGGTACTAGGATTGAAAGACCTACTGCACCCAAAGGGGGGTTTATTATATGATGGGTGGAGTTTTAAGTTTTGCATTTTCAATGCTCGAGCAGCAGCAGTTGTGCTTTCATTCAATCACTCCCCCCTGATTGCTACAATTTGCCTCTGAATTCAGGACAAAGCGAGACATTTCAAAAGTTACCTCTCGCCCTCCCCCTTTGATGTATGTGCCACTAATTTACACATCACACAGCCATGCCATAGTTTCTCTGTGGCCTGCAGTATCTTGTTGATGTTGATACTGTCTTTTCATTGGTGGAGAGCCGTATGGGGCGGATAGGACAGTGCCATATTTGGCCATTGAGGAAGACACCCCAGTGATCATTGCATGACGTTGTCTGTACACCAAGGGGAGCAGAGAAAGAGAGGGAGCCAATAGCTGGACAGCTGAGCGTGACAGGAGCATTTGTGTCCGCCCCCTGTTACCATGTGAAACCGTTTTTCCTTTTTTTTTTCTTCTGAAAGGCATCAAATAAACATTTGCTTACTACAGAGGATTTGATTTCAGCGAACATATACCGTATTGGATGCTTGCTTGTGCAGCAATATTGTTTCTGCAGTTTTGAAAAATGTGTAATAAGTCTGCACGTGTAACTTAATTACCCTGTTTTCGTATTCCAGGTCACATGCAACCGCTCCCGTGTTGTATTTTCTGAAGATCTTAAAGCCAGTCATAAGTTGAAGTTGTCCAGAAGATGTTACAGAAATGATAGCACCACCAGAAATACCATCAGAGTTCTCCTATACTCAGTAAGTGCCTGCGTCCACTTTTCATTTTAAGGATGAGGTTGCTTTGAATATGCATTCTAATATTTGTTGTCTGTTTTGATGTCTACCAGGGATACAGACACCCGATTCTCTTCAGACACAGACTTCTCAGAGGATCTCGATGGAAGGAGTGCAAACACAACTAAAGGAAAGGTATAAAAAAACAAAAAAAAACACACTCTCTTGACCAGGAGTTTTAGTTGTTTGTAACAAGTGTATAAAATTAGCCTTGTCTCTGAAGTTTCACAAACTTAATTATTCTTTATGGTGTACCATTTTGTTCTGTTCCAGGGTGGGAAGAAGGGGAAAAAGGCAGCAGGGGAGAAAGGCAAAGGCGGGAAGGGAGCGGGCCGCATAAATGGCCACCACCAGGAAAATGGCATGGAAAACATGATGCTGTTCGAGGTGGTGAAGTTGGGCAGGAGTGCAATGCAGGTACGAATGGAAAGATCTTTGAGGTCACCACATTGTAAAAAATCTTTTCCTTTTTTTGGCACATTAAAAAACAAGTGGTGTGCATCCTTCATTCATCACTGTTTTTTTTTCCCCCAATGTTTTCCTGCAGTCTGTCGTCGATGACTGGATCGAGTCTTACAAACACGACAGAGACGTTGCGCTACTAGATCTCATCAATTTCTTCATTCAGTGCTCAGGATGTAAAGGTACGTGTGTTCGTTTGTTATCCTACTCCACGATTGGCCCTTTTGTATGTATGTATTGAGTTGGTCTACTTGACTATTTTAATGACTCGCCTTCTGTTTCACCCCTCTGTGTTTATCAGGTGTCGTCAGTGGAGAAATGTTCCGCAACATGCAGAACTCTGAGATCATCCGACGAATGACAGAAGAATTTGACGAGGTAACTTTAATTTTTTGCACTATAATCAATACTATGTTCACCATTAGCCCGTCATTCTGGATTAAACATCAGATTTAGAATTTTATTTGCCAAGGACAGCAGACCTTGCTCACTTTTTGCATGAATAACAGGACGTAGCTGCATTTTGTTGCTGCGCTCACTGACGTTGTTCCCTCTGTGGCCTCTGTAGGACAGCGGCGACTACCCTCTAACCATAGCAGGGCCCCAGTGGAAGAAGTTCAAATCAAGCTTTTGTGAATTCATTTCGGTGCTCGTGCGCCAGTGTCAATACAGTATCATCTATGATGAGTACATGATGGACACAGTCATCTCCCTTCTCACCGGACTATCGGACTCCCAAGTCCGAGCCTTCAGACACACTTCAACACTGGCAGGTACGGTGAACTGTGTTTGTGTGTGCGAGGCACATTTAAATGTCAGTGCTGAGTTGCAGTAATTGGCCTGTTCTGTAAGCGTACAAGGCTAACCGGCTAGATTGGATTTGGGGGCACAGTGCCCCCCGAACAGTTTGTGCACTACATGCTTTATTTTAGTCCTGTCATGGCTTTGACTGTTGTACGTTGATTGAGCATTATTCAGCAGAGCTAGGAACACATCAGTACAACAGTTCAACAGCTTTCTTCTGAGGAAGATTTAAGAGATTTTTCATTGTAGTAACTTTACTTGTTTAAGTTGTTGTCAGCACGCTGTGCTTATAACACTACATGTCGCGTGGTGTTATAAATACAACGTGCTTAACATGCGGTTAATTAAAGGATAGAGTGAATGGATGTAATCACTAGTAAAGCCACTAAACACCCATGACACACCAAGACACACACACACACAGGTGTTTGCACTTACTTTGTTTCATCACACCTCCTTTCAGTTTTGTTTCACCTGTAAGAACAGGACACTGAGATTTACATCATCGGCTGTGACTGTGTATGAATAACTAACAAGCAGTGTAGCTGGATTCACCCACTTACGTGAAGTGCCAAAGACACCCAGTGGGGGCAGATCTTGTGTTCAGCAGTAACCAGAGGCATTCACAACACGCAGCCAATAAACGGCATTGTGTTTTTAACTGAGCAGGGTGTGTGTGTGTGTGTGTGTGTGTGTGTGTGTGTGTGTGTGAGTGTGAGATCACAGAACATTCATGTACAGTTCTGTGTTGGAAACCATCTTTGTCCTTATGTTTTGGTATCAGTGCTAATCTGCCGTGTCGGAGCAAGTCTGTTGGTGCAAAGTTATTTTAGTTGGTACTGGTAATGATTTCTTAGTAGCTGATAAAAGTGAACTGATGTCTATTATTAGTGTACGAAGTTTGTGGATCCTGTATATTTCCAACATGGTTCTGTCTGAGGTCTAATCAGTAAGAGTCTTAAAAATAAAAAGTTAAAGTAAAGGGTTACTGTTACGTATGCTTTCTTCTTCTTTTTTTTCTGATGTTACTTGTTGTGCTTTTGGCAGCCATGAAGCTGATGACGGCCCTGGTGAATGTAGCTCTAAACCTGAGCATCAACATGGACAACACCCAGCGTCAGTATGAGGCGGAGAGGAATAAAATAGTGGCCAAAAGGGCTAACGACAGACTGGAGCTGCTCCTGCAGAAACGCAAAGAGGTAAGGCTGTACCATGTGGCAACTTGCTTGGTTTGGTTTTTTTAAAACACAGACTACACAGGCACATTTGTTTTGCATGTTCTATCATATAAATTCTTAGTGGACTGTAGCTTGTTGTGCACATTCTGACCAGATACAGGAAGAGTGGTGTATGAAGTCCATGTGGCATGCACCAAACTAAAAATGTGCATAACCTTGCAAAAACTAGAGACAACAGATGTTCTGCTTGTACTTAAAAATAAATAAAACGCCCATTCAGAGTTGTGGTAATAGGATGGAATTCACAACTAGTAGCAGTCTCCACTGCTGGAGACAGAGTTGGCAATAGCATCAGAGCAGAGGGCTCTGCTTTCTGCAACACAAGCTGACCGGTCAAAGTAATGCATTAGTAAATAATTGTGAACTACTCTAGCCTCTGACCATAAGTCCGTTCCATTTTTAGAATTGCAACACCTCTGTAGGTGGTGAACCCGCAGTGACTCTGTTAGTGCTGCGTGTTATTCAGCTAGCATTGTCAGTTTATCAGGTTATATAACAGCAGGCCCCACCGGGCATCCATCTGTTAGTACACTGTGTAGCCACACCACAGCATGGCGGCATAGTTGGCTGTCATACGTGTCTTGTTATGTTAACGATGCCTCCTGGTCACCTCGCACTGAAGCGCTCTAGTCAGTTAGGCTTCTTGTTTGATCGCGTGTATTTGCTCATATTTTTTTGTTCTCCTCTTATCTTAGCTCCAAGAAAATCAGGACGAGATTGAAAACATGATGAATGCAATTTTCAAAGGAGTGTTTGTTCACCGATATCGGTAAGGCTTCACATAATGCGCATCTATTATCAAAAATCATATCTTTGATGCTGCTGCTAAAAAATGTCCTCTATCCTGTGTAACGAGCGATCGTGTAATGTTTTAACAGTGACTCGATAGCAGAAATCAGGGCAATCTGTATAGAAGAGATCGGAGTGTGGATGAAACTCTATAGCGATGCCTTCCTCAACGACAGCTATCTGAAGTATGTGGGATGGACGATGCACGATAAGGTGGGTCACGGAGACTTCCTTAACTGTCTTTGAAGTCTCTACACACTCATGCATGGTTTGTACAAAGTCTTAAGAGTTTGAAACAACAACCGTTATGTTTTCAAAGTTAGCAACATGCTTGAATTTGAACGCACTCCTCCATAATCTGGTGTTTCATTTACACACTCATGCAAACCAAAAATCTTTTAATACTGGAAATGAAACAATCCTGTTCTCATTTGTTTGTCGTCTCCCAGCGTTTTCACTCATCATTCATAGCTAGATAAATACGGATAGTAAAATCAGTGACAGTATATTAAATCTTGTGGGTTTAAAGTTATTCTGTAAAAAATGGATTTACAATAATTTATGCATGGTGATGATAGAGGATTTGAGATTTGGTTTAGGTGCCTTGAAAGTGCTTGAACTGAACTCTTCAAGTTGTACAAACCCTGCCCGTGGTCCACCCTGGTCAGACCTCTTCTCAGGAGTGTGTGAGCATGCACAATTGACCTCACTGTCCTGTTAGTTTTGTTGCTCCTGTGGTGTAAGAAACCTTCAGTTTTTTATCAGTGTTTTCATCACGTAAAGTTTGCCAGTAATGCATAACTCCCAGCGTCGCAGTGTGCAACATTAATCTGATCTGGTGTCCAACCAGCCTGAAGAAGTTTAAAAACACCCGTGTGGGCGTGCTGAGCTGTTGAAAGCAAAGTCAGCCTCTCAGTGGCCACAAATACTCAGAACACAGGATTGAAACCCGCTGTTAATCCGGCATTGATAAACAGGTCTAGTGTGTGTTTTGATTTATAGAGCGATTCTAATTTCCTCATTCTCTATTCCAGCAAGGCGAGGTACGTCTGAAGTGTCTGACTGCTCTGCAGGGTCTCTACTACAACAGAGAACTCAATGCAAGACTGGAACTCTTCACCAGTCGCTTCAAGGTTAGCACCACCTGCTGGATGACTTCAACACAACAGCTCTAACTTCATTGTTCCACTCTTCTGATCCAGTAACAAATATCTGGCTGATGCCCAACGGACACACATTTTTGAAATTAATCCCTTTGAACAAATAATTCATGAAACCTGTCATCTCTCTCTTCGCACAGGACCGCATTGTCTCCATGACTCTTGACAAAGAGTACGATGTTGCAGTACAAGCAATTAAACTACTCACTCTAGTCTTGAAGTAAGTGATTGTGAGCTTGCTGGGGTTTGATAAGTGCTGTTGTTGGGTGTAGTCTGTATGTCGTGGGCAAGTGTGTACACACAGAATTGCACCAGTAACACTTTGGAACTTGAGCTAACTGAATCTGTTTTGTTTTGTTTGTCTCTGCAGTAGTACAGACGAGGTGTTGACCCCTGAGGACTGTGAGAGTGTCTATCACTTGGTCTACTCAGCACACAGGCCCGTCGCCATCGCAGCCGGAGAGTTCCTCTTTAAGAAGTATGTTTGGCATTAATCATCACTGAATCGACAAGCGTTGAATGATTCAGGAAAACAGATGTAGAGGCAGGTTGTGGAAGCAGGAGAGAGAACAAGGGGGTTTGCCACAATATGATAAGGACAACTTAGATTCAAACTTAACACCAACACAATATCTTGTCTCTGCTGACCTCCGGTGGTTAAACGTTTCAGCTTGCAGCACTTAAGTACAGGTGAACTCAGTGCTGGGTGTGGTTACAGGTTCACACATCTGACCACACCTATCAGTCATGCTGGGTCAGAGATAAAACAGGCGTGAAACTTTGAACCAGAGCATTTAGAGAAACACTGAATTCAGCCAGGTGTTAAGTTACTTTTAAAGATTGTTTACAAAAGACTGGAAACACATTTAACACTTGTGCATACAAATCAACTTTGTAGCTTTTGCACCAGTGTAAGTTTTTCTCACGTTCACCGTGACCGTCAACTACAATTAAAACTCAGACGTCAGTATCGTAAAGTCTCTGTTTACCTTTAACCTAACAAGTCAGTGAGTTCTCAGCTTATAAGTTTGGATCTTGCAGGCCCCCTTGCTGCTTCTAAGAAATGCAGTTTGAGGATTATGTGTGGTTTGCTTTTGCGTAATACCCAACTAATGATTAATGTTCTCAAAGATTGTTCAGCCAGCGTGAACCAGAGGAGGAGGGTGCCCCCAAGAGGAGAGGCAGACAAAGCCCCAACGCCAACCTCATCAAGACCACTGTCTTCTTCTTCCTGGAGAGTGAGGTATATTATCAGGCTGCTTTCCTTTTACTGTCACACTTGTCATTTCTAGTTCTGTCTTCATTGACCTAATCTAAGCATGTGAAACCTCTCTCTCCTTAGCTCCATGAGCATGCAGCCTACCTGGTGGACTCCCTCTGGGAATGCGGTGCAGAGCTACTGAAGGACTGGGAGTGTATGATCAGCTTACTGTTAGATGACCCATTGCCAGGAGAGGAAGGTATGGCACGGCGTTCTTTCAAGCCTACATCGCGTGCACGTGGCTCCGAGCACAAACGCGACAGATCATTCTGACTCCTCTGTGTTTGCAGCTCTCACAGACAGACAAGAGACAGCTCTGATTGAAATCATGCTGTGCACTGTACGCCAGGCTGCTGAATGCCACCCACCTGTTGGAAGAGGCACAGGGAAGAGGGTAAGAGTGGCTAACATACTTTTCAATAATGGACCATTGTATTGTTTAAAGGACAGATAATTCAGGTCATCTCTGTCATGGAACTGACTGTCCCGGGTTTGTCAAAATGACAACTGTGTTGAAAACAGAGTGCTGGATTAGTGCACTTCTTATTGGATATAAATGTTGGAGTTTAAGTCTTTGAATGTGTATTTGAAAACTGTGCTGCTGGGGCCTGTTTTAAAAATCAGGTTTATTGAAATAACAGAAGCATGAATACTTTTCTCAGTTTTGCTCAGTGAACTGTAAAAACCTGCCTCTGGGAACATGCACCTGGTGAACTAGAGCCACATAAATCTCCACAAACATGACCATTTTTGCTCATGGCAACAATTAAAAACACAGCCGAGGCTGAAATGAACCAGAAAAAAGTCTGGCTGAAGTGTAGAAGTTACAAAAAGTAGTAACTTTAGCATGCATGAACGCAAACTCATCGTGAGGACAAGCATCTAACTTTCTGCATCTATGACCAGGTGATGACCGCTAAAGAGAAGAAGACTCAGCTGGATGACAGAACCAGAATGACAGAGTTGTTTGCTGTGGCTTTGCCCCCTCTACTGGCTAAGGTTTGTTACATCCATTCTGTATCCTGAAGGCCTGTTTGCTTCACGCGTGTACTCAACAGTAAGAAAACGTCACGTTAAATGTTTGTTTTACAGTACGCAGTGGACGCAGAGAAGGTGACTAACTTGTTGCAGCTTCCTCAGTTCTTTGACCTGGAAATTTATACTACGGGGCGTCTGGAGAAGGTAAGACACTCCAATCAAAATAGGAAAAATTGCATGTTTATTTGACTTTATAATGAAATGGTTCATCTTTCTCACTGACCCTTAACACACACGTCGTGTCACTCTTTTTCTGTAATCCAGCACCTGGAATCCCTGCTGCGTCAGATCAGGGAAATTGTGGAGAAGCACACTGACACTGAAGTTTTGGAGGCCTGCTCCAAGACTTACCACGCCCTCTGCAACGAGGAGTTCACAATCTTTAACAAGGTGGACATTGCCCGCTCCCAGCTGCTGGATGAGCTGGTGGACAAGTTCAACAGGCTACTGGAGGATTTTCTACAAGAGGTAGGAATGACGCCTAAACATGCTTATGTTTATACTCATTGCCTGTTTTAATAAAGTGGGCCTGATCACTGCCACGTTTGCCTTTTTGTTGTTATGTTTTGTTGCCTAAACCTGGCTTGTGTAAGCACCCAAATTGTTGCTGTAAATTCAAACTTTAACTTGTGTGCACATAAGGCTTACTTCCAGTCCCAAATTGGTGTTTATGAAGAAGATGCTGTTTGTGTTTGTCTATGAATCATCATAACATACCTCACCATAATGTATATGTGAAAGTGTGAGAAAGCCTCGTAGTCTGCGTGCGCGGAAGAAGCTCGTCAGGATCTGTTTCTGTTTTTATCAGAAAAATCTGAAACTGAAAAGCATTCGTATTCAGATGAGTAAACACCTAGATCTGTGAAATGTAACCGTGTGCAAAATGTCTCTCACCAGGGCGAAGATGCGGATGAAGATGATGCTTATCAGGTTTTGTCGACTCTAAAAAGGATCACAGCATTTCACAAGTATGAAATTTAATCTTTCTGGAGAACTTGTTGCCTTGCGCACTTCATATCCCCCCTTTCACGCCTCCTGTACCTTTTTTACAGTACAACAAATTACCATGAGTTTTTCTCCAATCTGTTGCAGTGCACATGACTTGTCGGGGTGGGACCTTTTTACCAGCAACTTCAAGCTTCTCAACACAGGCATAGAGAATGGAGACATGCCTGAACAGGTTATTGAATACATACATGTGGCTTAACAAAATTGTCAATTTTTGTGAATACCGGTACTAATAAATATTAACACATATGGTAATGTTTTTTTTTTGTGAGCAGATAGTCATCCACTCACTGCAGTGTACCCACTACGTGATCCTTTGGAACCTCGCCAAGTCATCTGAGGGCGGCTCCAGGAAGGTGAGGTCTCCTGAAGACTCTTCGTCGCACATATTCTGCACTGTTTTGAATTGAATCGGTGTGAGCGTGAGCGTGATGTTTAAAAACCGTGCCTGTTGTTTTTCTTCAGGATGACCTGGTGACCCTGAGGAAGCAGATGAGGGCATTCTGTATGATGTGTCAGCGCTACCTCACCAATGTCAACACAGCTGTCAAAGAACAGGTAACGGACACAAGAATGACAAATTTACATGCGTGGCAGCGGCAGCAGTAGTAAAATAAGCTTAAAGGGAAAGCAAGAGAATGGCATCAAGTAAAAAATGAGCATCACCAACAATTAGGAAAGGTGATGAAAACTTTGAACAGGTGGCTACAATTCATTCTTTGGCCACAAAGAGTAGAAAGAGTTATATCGCATGACTTCAGTGCATAGCCTTCATATGTGATGAAGTGGTTTGATACAACTTTTTATTGAAGCCATCTGTGCCTGACAACTTATGTAAGAAGATCGATTTCCTCACATCCATAATGTGCTCTCTACAATTATGCTGAGAAACCTAGTTTAAAATCTCGTCGTTTTGTATTCACCTTACATACAAGTTTTAACTTTTTGTCCTCCTTTTTTTCCCCTCTCTCTCTCTCTTCTCTTTCTCTCTCTCTTTACTCCTACAGGCATTCACCATCCTCTGTGATCTCCTGCTCATCTTCAGCCACCAGATGGTGTCCGGAGGCAGAGAACACCTGGAGCCCCTGGTCTACTCCCCAGAGGACTCGCTGCAGTCTGAACTGCTCTCCTTCATCTTGAACCACGTCTTTATAGACCAGGACGAAGACACAAATAGCACAGGTACAAATGCAAATGTGTAGCTCTAGTAGCTCATTTACTTTCCACTCTGCTCCAATAGGCAAAAAGAGCAAGTGCAAGGTTTTTTCAAATTGGTCAGTGTGCAGCCTGTAAAAACGGCTATAATTCTGTCATCTCAGATGGGCAACAGGACGACGAGGCAGTAAAGATTGAAGCTCTGCACAAGAGGAGAAACCTCCTGGCTGCCTACTGTAAGCTGATCATCTACTGTGTGGTAGAAATGAAGACTGGAGCAGACATCTTCAAACAGTACATGAGGGTAAGTTGAACTTTCACCACTTAGAAATGCAGCTTTAAGGACACTTTTTAACAGATACATCTGCTGTTTCAACAATGGATGATTGTCATAATTGTCCCACTTTAATGAGACATTAATCATCTTACTAATACAGACAATTCTTCATGTGCAAGTAATGTTTTGTTTCGTTGCAGTATTACAATGATTACGGCGACATCATCAAGGAGACTATGAGTAAGACTCGGCAAATCGACAAGATTCAATGTGCCAAGACCCTCATCCTCAGTCTGCAGCAGGTCCGTGTACACACACTCGTGCTCACTCATTAATTCTGACCGTGTGTCCATTTGTTGATTTGTTGTTTCATGTGTTTCTTACTGCTTAGCTCTTCAATGAAATGCTGTCTGAACTGGGTCACGGGTTCGACCGTTCCTCCTCTTCGTTCTGTGGGATCAAAGAGCTGGCCCGTCGTTTTTCTCTAACCTTCGGTCTCGACCAAGTCAAAACCAGAGATGCCATCGCTATGCTGCACAAGTAAGGCTTCCTTCTGCTCCTGTTACATCGCGTTGATCATCTTACATTTTTGGCCTTGCGTTTGGGAACTGTCACTTTAGACAAATTACTCCTTGAATACTGTGTTTCCTCTCGCCATGTTATTTTTTCCTCTAGGTTTTGGAGAGGCTTAAGTGATAATGTTGCAGTTTTGCCTATTCCCATGCTTTGAAAGTCTTGTGGGAAAAAATGTGGAAAAACAACTTCAGAAACACGCAGAAGAGCAGTTACATGTTACGTACTCCTATCTTAGGAAGCTGCCACACACTAATCAAAAGAGCTGCACAAGATGTTCCTTGTTAACTCTTTTTAATTGAGTGCATGAAGGCACACGTGTGGATCATTGAGTTATAGTTCCAGGAAAGCCAATGTATATACATTTGCTATGTTCGCTTGGGTATCCCCTACACTTGTGCAACACATGGGTACATCATGTAATGTGATATGCCGTGTGTGTGCGACGGGTGTTAAAGTAATGCAAGACAGGCTAAAGATTTAGCTCTGTTTCCACATAGCATTTAAAACGTTTAAACTTTCAAAGTGATGCAGCGCAGCCTCACATCTTAGCACAATAAATGTGACATGACTGCTGGTATGCCTGGAAGTAAGTGGAACAGAACTGTAAAGCGTTAAATCAGGCATGCCGGTGGCCTTAGTGGTTTAAAGCAATGTGCCATGTGACCCGTGTCCCTGTTTCAAATAAATAAATATGTCTTTCATCAAATTCTGCATTGGTCAAACCTCAGTTTGCATTCCTTTTCCGTTTCACTGCAAACTCTGGATTACCTGTGTCCATGAAACCAGTGCTTTTCCTCCGCTCACTGTGTCTTATTCTTCCTCTCTCAGGGATGGTATCGAGTTTGCGTTTAAGGACCCTAGTCCCCAGGGAGAAGGAGGCCCTCCCCTCAACCTGGCTTTCCTGGACATCCTCAGCGAGTTTTCCTCCAAGCTTATGAGACAAGACAAGAGGACTGTGTAAGTTTTTTTTCTTCTTCTTTTTTTTCTTTCTGCTGAGCCTGACTGGTGGAGGGCTTCAGTTTCTTACTGTAACAGGTGTTTGTGACAACTGGTGCAACTGGTGTTTCTGATGCGTGAGTGGTTGATGTGAGGCCTCCAGTTGGAATGTGCACCTGGTTTTGTATGTAAAGTTTGTTCCCTGTATGCATGCATGCTTGAGTTTGTTCATCTTGTCTTGTGTGACCTCCCCGCTTCTCCCCAGCCACATGTACCTGGAGCGCTTCATGACGT
Source organism: Larimichthys crocea (assembly GCF_000972845.2). Taxonomy (NCBI): domain Eukaryota; kingdom Metazoa; phylum Chordata; class Actinopteri; family Sciaenidae; genus Larimichthys; species Larimichthys crocea. The sequence goes on from NC_040011.1 coordinate 40,682,313, forward strand.
TCCAGATGGCACTGCAGCGAGAGGACTGCTGGCTCCCGCTCATCTCCTACAGGAATTCCCTGCAGGCTGGCGGTGATGACGATACCATGTCGGTGATGAGTGGCTACTCCAGCAGAGGCTCCTCCATCCGCTCCAAGAAGACCAAGCCTCCTGCTGCTACAGCTGGAACTTCAGCAGCCAAGAGGAAGCTGCCAGAAGGTATCATACACTCAGGAATGAGAAAAAAAATGGGCAATGACTTAAGTTTAGTCAGTTTTATTAGTGCAGGCAGCTTCACAAAGCTTTAAAACTGGACATCAGCAGTTTTCTATTGTGAACTATAAACATCAATCAGTTCAAGCACCCGCCAACAAACAAACACGGTTGGAATAGGTCTTCATTAGGCCCATGCACATTATAGCCCAGCCCAGAAACAATGTTACAAAAGCAGAGTTGGAGCCCAGATTAACCCAAATGCGTTCCTCGCGGCCTGGCTCAGCCAGCCAAGCTGATGGATGGGTGAGGAGATTAAACAGCAGATGGTAGGAGAGAGTCAAACTGCTCCTTAGCAATCACACAGGGTCACTTAAATCTGTGTGTGTGTGTGTGTGTGTGTGTGTGTGTGTGAGCTTGTTGAAGACCTGTTTAAGACCAAAGATTTCTATAGAATACTGAATGATTTCATTTCTTACATTTACATGGTTGTGAAACTCACTGCTCAGTGGGGGGAAACAGCAGTTCAAGAGTTGTTTCCTGTAAAGTTGACATTGTAGTGCAGTCAAAATAAAACTGCTGTTAGCGTTGTTCACTTGCATCTATCACCATCAGGATTATTTCTGGTGTTTTCTCATTAAATGTGAACCCCAAACCTTCTGTGTAAGGACAGATGTCTAGATCCACCCTGTAATGTACTTCATATATTGGTTTAAAGTTTGTTTTGAAACTCAACATTCATGTTTTGTATCCTGGGGAAAAAGTTTGCTTCGCAAAACAAGTACAGCAAGTCCGCATATGTTGCGAGTTTGTCTAACACCTCTGTAACTTTCCAGAGGAGAGCAGCACCAGCGAGGTGTGGCAGCAGAGCATGCCGACCCCAGTCATGTTGCCGTCCCCCCACCTCACCTCCACGGCCATGCGAGACCCTAAGAGGAGTCGCGATGACAGCTTCATGGGGGTCTACCCCCTCCCTCATGACCAGCAGCAGCCACACCAACACCCACAGCACCATCAACAGACGCCTCAGCACCACCAGACACCCATGGATTACAAGTATGTATGCCTGTCTGTTGCATTCCTGAGGTGTAGTGAAGCAGTCATTTCACAGTTTGCTACAATACACGCCACAGGGGGTCACGGTTCAGTATTTGCGTGATATGTTTGACAAAGTTTTAAATGAAAACAGCCTCACCGCGGAAGATATAAGTTTCTCCGTAACTAAACAAGTCTCACCAGTGTTTTCTAATAAATTTCAGTGAGAAATCAAATAAAAGAAGACTTTAGTCTGCCAGTCTACAAAACACAAACCCCCTCAGACAAGTAGGGCATAATTAATATGGACATTTCAATCAATCTTTCTGCTTCGCTGTGCACACACCAAACCAAGGCGTATTCTCTTACGCTTTGAAATTCCCCAGTACAACATTAACTTTCCCCTCCTCATTAGCCGTGGTGCCCTATCATTCCAGAAACTCTTTGATGACCATTTTATTTTAATTAAGAACGTCTTATTTCCTTGCATCTTAATGCCTCTCGCTACGTTTTTATAAATGCATCCAGGCTCATATCCAGGCCCATCATTCAGTTCAGTGGCTCGCTTATTCCCTGAGAATGGGATCAGAGGACTGCTATATGTGCCAAAAAACATTAGGACAGTGCTCGGTGTACTTGTCCGTATGCATGCTATTAATTTTTAGGGCAAACGGTAGCAAAGTGCTAGTACTTAGCAGCCTGCCAAGTGTTGGTCCTACTGGGACGGCGAACGACTCGTTTATTTATCCAATCTGACGGTTCACAGACAAAATCCCAGTGAGTCGTCTATACAGTTGTATCTGACATACTTGTGGTATCTCCATGTTAAATCACAAAACATATGTGGATTTAAAAAAAAAAATCTCGCTAATGGACGCGGATCTTGTGCTTTAGTTCCCAGGTGACGTGGATGCTGGCTCAGAGACAGCAAGAAGAGGCACGCCAGCAGCAGGAAAGAGCCATGAACTACGCCAAGCTCAGGACCAATCTGCAGCATGCTATGTAAGACACACACACACACCTGCACGTAGAAGTGTGGGAAAATGTAACTGAGAGTATGTTTCCATATTTATATGACGGTTTGTCTTTGCAGCCGTCGCGGCACTGGGCTTATGGAGGAAGACGAGGAGCCAATCGTGGAGGACGTGATGATGTCATCTGAGGGTCGTATGGATGACCTCAATGAAGGCATGGACTTTGACACCATGGACATTGATCTGGTAACTATTTATTTATATTTTTTTTCTTCTTGCGTATGGAGCACAGTTTGTTAAGTTTTCAGTTGCATCATCAAAACCTGCTTAGATCTCCCTCGCCCACACATCTGAAACCGAACAGTCAGACTGTCTCAGAAGATCAAGTCGCAGCGATAAAAGGCGTTTTATGCATCTCTTCTAGACACCTTGTAAAATTCCATTAACGAGCAACGTCAGTTGCTGTTGTTTCTACCAATGTAGCATGTGCTTCTCGGACAGGAAGGCCAGATGTAACATCTGGAGACTCATCGTGGTCTGGTTATTTTACAGTCATAATACTGGATGCAAAGTTGCGCAGCGAGCGAAACTGTTGCTTGAAGTTTGATTTAATTCTTTGAAAAATCTTTTATAACCTCAAAACTGTGATGTATCCAAAAAAACAAAAAAAAACAAAAGCCCTAAAATTCTCAGTAAGCCAACTAAACACTAGAAGCCCACGGATCCTGTCTGTCTGACTGCAGCTCTGGCAGTGAGCAGCACCATCTTGGGTCCACATGGAGCCTCAACAAAACAAACGTAGCGTCCTTTTGAAAGCAGCGTGGCGGAGACCGAGCAGCGAGAAGACTTTTTTTTTTGTGATGTGATCTTTTTTTATTTGCGTTTTATGTGTTCTTTGATTAACATTTGGTTTAATGTCAAGTAAATTTTATTTCTACAACCCAATATCAGTAATCACAAATTTGCCTCAAGGGGCCTTATAAACTTTTTTTTTTCTTTCTTTCTTTTCTTTTTTTTCCCCCACCAAAGGAAAATTCCTTTTGAACCAGAAAGAAATGAGATTTAAGACCACAAATCTTTCTGATCAATCGCTCATCAATCTAAGCATTCCTGGCAAAACACCGAAGTCCTTTTTTCCTTTTTTTTTATTTTATGGCCTGATAGTTTCCAGCTCCTCTTTATTTCTTTCCACTGGATTTGATTTTTATTACAGCTCAGCTAACCAAGTTAGTCCATAATTTATCCCAATTTAATTACATTTTGGTTACTGGTCTTGCATGAATACGCTGCTTGTATGGGGGAATGAGCAGTTATTCTTAGAAAGAGATTGATTTGCTTAGCACGCAACAATTGATTTTTTGAGCAGCTTGTGTTGATTTTTGCATTTAACTTCCCAAATGAGCAAGACAAGACAAGAGAAATCATCAAAAGGAAATTTCGGCTGTGGGGAAGAATAAATCGTTTTCTCTTTGGCTTTTAAAAATTACACGATGAAAGATGTACTGTGTTGACAGCACTCACAAATGTTGGTACAACATGAGGCAACATGACTCATTTATTTGACCATCGACGCCAACACCACAGAATCATGTATAATGAGTGTAAAGCCAGAACTAAACTTATCTGAGACGTTTGTCTATTTTGGATGCTTACACTAGTGCCGCACTCCATGAGAAAGGCTTCAAATGTCATGTTGAATCAACCATAAAATTGAACAACTGCCCTAGTTTCTGTAAACTCACTCCATCCGTTGCTCGTCTGAGACATTTTTTCCAAATTGAGCCGCAGGAGTTCAAGTGCTGCGGATATCTGCCGACACAACGTCGTCTCCTGTTAACATTAGTGCACGTTACATAAATTCAGAACGTTATAATGTTTGTTCTTGTACACCATTCTTCACTCGTAGTGTTGAGTGTGGGCGAAACTTCACTGGTTTCAGCCGAAGCAGCTGTCACAGCTGGAAGAGTTGTTGGAGTATCTCCTCTAAACGTGACGTCTTTCTCTTGCAGCCACCCTCTAAGAACCGCCGCGAGAGGTCTGAGCTCAAGCCAGACTACTTTGACCCTGCTTCTATTATGGACGAATCGGTAAGGAGCATCTACACTTCATCACTTAGATCTGTTTTCGCCGTGTGCAGATGGTATACCCCAAATTTGTGACACTGTCTGCAGTATAGCAGCGTACTCCTGGAGGCTCCAGGTGTGTTTATTTAATGGCCAGCTGGAGAAGCTTGTGTGGCACAGTGAGAGCTGACACAACTTGTGATTTCCTTAACTCAAATTGGTGAAACCCCGTGGAAGTAGACCAAAAATAGATGGCATGCAACCAGTCACGTATGATGGACTGCTCGCAAGTATGTTGTATTTGGGGCACATACTGAGACTGCGCGACAGATATTTAGACGAGTTCTGCACACACTGCAGCCAAATGTAACATTTCTGATTGATTGCAAAACCACGTTTTTGCCTGTGTAAACACGCCACATTGTATTTATTTCAGAATGTACTGCCGGTCTTAAATTCTTGCTTCAACATGTCCCAACCTTTAAGAAACCCCGGGGATTTGCCCGAGGGTTTGTTCTTATAGTTTGCGATGCAGGGCTCCTCCAGACACTGCCTCAGTAAAGAGCACTGGAAATATCCAAAGGGTGTTTTTGTGTCAAATTTCATTGTTGCAAAAGAAAGAAGAAAAAAAAATCACAGCAGAAATTGTTTTTCTCTTCACCAAACACTTAGCGTCTTGTTCCATTAAGCTCTTTCCGAGCACAGTATGCAGCACGCTTAGCCGCTCAGCTTTTACAACTTGACACCGCTGCACCCCGAGCTCAGCACCAGGCTGCCTCCGCTCTGAATGACTTTTTACGCAACGTCGGCGATGATGTGGCTGTGGATGAGATTTATTTTGAAAACCACAGACAGAAATCCAAACGCAAACTCAATGAAGTGTGATATCAAGCGTTAACACTCTGATTAAAGCCAGGAAACGGCAATTAGGTACCATAACAATTAGCTGATTGTTATATTTTATGATTTACATTTGAGTTTTAGACAATTGGATAATGTGTTTTGACAGATTATTTTCTCCCTTTCAACACCTTGGCAGTAACTGCTGTAGTCATGGGTGGTTGTTAAACAAGTTTGGTTTTAATTTAATTGTAGTGTACCTCATTAACTTTATAGATATCATAGACGATGAAGTGACACTGCTTTGGTTTTGTTTCTAAGTTTCAAACTTTCATACCATACGTAATTATGTAAGGGAATAGTTTGTTTCAGTGTCAGCGTTCCTGCCAATGTTTTGTCATATAAAATGTGAATTTTTAACTTTACGACCGGTTACTAAATCCTATCCTTTTGTTTCTTCCAGGTCCTCGGGGTGTCCATGTTTTAAGCTAATATCCAGATGATTTTGACGCTGGGATAACAGAAGAGGCGCTTTGTATTTAAAGAGAATTTTAGATGCGAAAACAGAAGTGTTTCTGTAAGAAAAAACAAAACAACAAAAAAAATAATAATAATAATTCTGGCTTGTACTCCACGTGGACCAATGACGACCCACACTCAGTGTTGCTTGCTCAGAGAGGACTTTGTTTCAAATATTTACTTTTATAATCTTGGGTAAGCTCTTCCTGTTCAGAAATAGTGTAACAGGCCACTTCCAAACCTATTAGAAATGAGACATGTCTGAAGAAAGAAAAATCCATAATAGCTTTTTTTTTCTCTCTCTTTCTTTTTTTCTTTTTTTTTAAAACGGGGATGAATTGGTGTGTTTAACTTAAGAAACATTTTTTTTGTTCATGTCTAACCCTTTTTACAATTGTAGTAAGTTACCAGGTGTGAAGTAGTAATTTATAAACAGACTGTAGTAGCTTGCTTGTACTGTGTTAGCCAAGTGGATGGAGGTCTTTTATGTTTCTGTGCTCTCTCTCTCTCTCTTTTTTTTTCCTCTCCTCCCTCTATCACTTAAGTTTCTGTTCCCTGTTGTTGGACCCGATTTAAAGGTCCTGATAACCACTGGTGGTTAAGATGGTGAGATGTCACGTAGAATCAATCATGATCCCTTTTTATGCTGTGAAGATTCCCGGTGTCCACTGAACGCTCCACACTGTTAGGCAGTAAGTCGTAGAGCTTACCCCAAGATTTGGACCACTCCTTAACCACCATCTACTCGAGAAATGTGTCCAACCCTGCGCCCCCCCACCGCAACAACGAGCTGATTTTTATCCCAGTAGTGCCACTGTGTGGGCTCTGGCAGAAAGCCGCTCAGTCAAAGAATTACACATCTTTTTCTCTTAAAAAAAATCCAGCAGCATAATGTTGAAATGGGTATCTCTACATTTTAAATAAAAGTTATATATGAATCGGTGCTGATTTTATATATGTGCTTTTTGTTTTTTTCTTATTTTCAACTTTTCAACCTTAAGTCACAAAGTTTGAGAAATGTGTAAGTAAAACAAAAAAAAACAAAAAAAATGAAAGCATGTGAAGCCATGCGTCAAGGAAGATTTTTAAATTTGTATTTTTATGGGTTTTCTTTTTTTTTTCTTTTTTTTTTTTTCTTTTTGTCTTGATAATGTCTTCGGATTTCTACCTTTTTTCCTACATGTAAATTAGTTTGGATAAAACTAATGAAAAAGACTTGTGAAATTCAGCTTTAAGGTTTTCTCAACATGGAAAAAAAACAAAAAAAAAGTCCTGTCACAAAAAATACTTCAAAAGATTTCAAATGTTAAAACGTGAACGGTAGTCATTCAGACAATACTGAAGATGAAAGTTATTCAGCAGCGCTGTGGCAGCTAGACAAAGCTTAGATTTTGACATATATTTGTCACACAAGTTTTAATGAAATGTTTTGTCTACTGAGGTTGTTATTTTGTAGTCATTCCATGCTTAAGCCTTAAACATGCTTGTGAAGGTCACCTTCTCTCACAGTAATCTTCCATGTTAGAGGATCAGTCATGTTTAAAGGTGGATAATTGGCTTCTTAGAACATGAAACATGAGGTGGTCGGATGTAATGTGATAAAGTAGATGAACAGCCTATATGTGTTTTGCCTAATTATTTTATGTAAGTAAAAAAGAAAATTCTTTTAAGGAAAAAAAGTACTGTTTATTGTTTGTTACTTACCACTACATTGGTATAAATTCTTATTAGATCATGTGTATATATACAAAATTTAATTTTTTTTCCCTTCCTTTTGGCCATTTCTGTGTTTTATTATTTTTTTTTCTGCACTCTTGCCTACACTCTAAGTTGTTGTCTATTATCCCATCCTCTTTCAGTCACTCTGTTTTCTGATTTGTACTTGTCTGGAGACAGTAACTTTTGAATAAAAATCAACACATTTCATCTGTGGTACTTTTTACTTTTGACCACAATGAACCTTTACTGTAACTATTAATCACATCCTGGCTGCAGACTTTCACCTGTAATATTTGTTTTTGTCTGGGGCACATTTTATGCAATTTTGGTGAAATATTCAGTAATTTTAAGTGGGCGTCACTTCAATTCACTTTAACGGCTCAAGGGGGCAGTATAGTCCAAGGCACACATCCAGTCTCCCCACATTGACAGTGGTATTACTGTAAATGGCGTCAGTCCCTTTGTATTATATGTATTTTTTTCCCCCCACTTTGCCAAAGAGGCGATGAATATGTATTCTCGGGCCCTCTGCATCTTCATTGCACACATCTCACTGTATGTGACAGCTTTTACATGTGTATTGACTATCAAAAGGGCCCCCATTGTAGCAGCAGTAATGTTCTTCTGTGGAGACAAAGGGCGCCATAGCCATATAATGATAAAAGTGAGGATGAAAGCAACAGAGACTTGTGTGTTAAGTGCATGATTAATAAAAGCGGAGCTCAGATCAATGCGGGTCTATTAGAAAAGGAGCTGGCACAGAGCGTCCCTTCATGTCCAGCCTTGTAATACATGAAGAGAGGCTCATCTATCACTACGTCATCCTGCTTGTCACATGTCGGCTGTCAGAATAATGTGCAGAAAAGCACTTACCTCTGCGGCCCAGCTTGATTGTCTTCTGAGCTGTCAGCCCCTTTCTCTAATGCGCTGTTAGCGGTGTTCATGCAGAAAGAGAACATTTAGATTAGTGTAGGGCCGCTGTCATGTTGTCAAACCAGTTCTTCTGAAAGTCGAGAAAGTGTTTTGGTTTTTTTTGTCCAAGTATCATGCTTCTGTGCCAAGACAATTACTTTCTGTTTTTCCTCTCTTTGATTTGTTCCCCGCAGCAGTGCATCTGTCGGACTCGGTTAGGTTAAGTTGCGTTGCTTAGGTCAGGGCTGCTGAGTTTAAATCAGAGCCCGCATCCTCTGTGTGTCTAGCTTGTGTTTACTCCTGATAACCCACAGGCCTCCACAGGCCCTATCAGTTGAGCTGGTGTTGAGACCTCGGGAGAGGGTCAAGGAGGACTGGATATCACGGTTCACACATACAAGCGCAGAGTTCACTGTGGAAACTACTCCTAACACGATCTGAAACATATTCCAAGGCAATTTAAAATGTACACGGTTGCTCTAAGTTTAACTCTGCCACTTGTAATACTGATAGCACCTCTTAGAAGAGCTCTTATCCGTGGAGGACGGGACTTTTCCAGTATTCTGCGAGGAGATAAACCCACAGAATTTCAATTCCGTGGATAAATCATCAATGAGAGCATTGATGGTAATCTCCTCAGCTTGTGAGGGCAGAGGAAAGCAGCTGACCCTGAAAAATCATTTACCAGGACCTCAGATTAGGAACGCAGACACACGCTCACAGATAAACTGGCGCTCGAATGTCCAGACTCGTCTTCCAGTGCCTCATATTGCACAGTTCACCCCCCCCCATCCTTGACATTTCCGAGCCACATCCCTCCCAACAATGCGCCGAGCACCTAATAAAATATCTGGTAACCAAAATAAAGGGAAAGAATCTCTCCAGGATTAATGGCAGACGCTCCGTGGGCTGTAACAGAGATGTCAAGGTGAATGTGAAATGAGGAAAAGGATCAATCCCTTTCATTATGAGGAGCAAGTTTACATGAGACAGGCCAGAACAGGTCAGAGATTCCAGTGGAAAGCTATGAATAGAGTGTGGGAACTGCTGCCTCCTGCCTCCTGTCGGTTTGCTCTGTATTGACACACAGGCAGAGCCGCTAAAGGTATGCTGAATGAGTGAACGAGTGACGGGGCTATTGTGCTTGGAGGACAGAAGCAGGAGGATTAGTATCCTTTTGACACCGAGGGCCGAGATGGTCCAGTGTGTGGAGGGAATCTGTCATCAGCAGAGCTGCAGGTGGTCCAGAGGTCTGGGCAGGGCATCTGACCCGACGAAGTGAGAAAACAAGACTAGGTTTTCAGCAGGGACTAGGATGATATTTACCCTGGGTCGCTCTGGAATCTGATTCTCCACAACCTCCTCTTCTCATCTCACATCATTGTTGTGGAGCCATTTTGGCTCGTCCTAATGGGTCTAAGCTCTTAGCTGTGAGGATAATAGTCACCCCCCCACACAGGAAACGGAGACAAGATTATTGGTTTTCAGTTAGGTGAGGGGAAACTCTGAAAACATGCAAGCCTTGCGAAGTAAAAGTGTGCCCGCCTACATTTCTTACACTTCCATTTTTTAAAAATCCCTTGAAGCTCGTTCAAAGGTGACCTGCAGATGACCGAACACATTTCTGGGCCAAGCCAGCTCTGCTAAATCATGAGTCTCAGTAAAGTTTGGATGAGTGTCTTATAAGGGCGTGATGAGACAGGTCTCATAAAGATGACGGAGAGCTCTGCATGTCACCAACCCCTGCCAGGAAACCCCAGTGATTAACGAGGACCCGGACACCTCTGCTAATAAGACTCATCTCTTTAATTGGCTCTATGATATGACTGTGCAAATGGCCCGGGGTGCTGGTGTGTGCGTGTGTTAAATATGTGTGTGTGTGTGTGCGGTCTCCAAGTCCACGCTATGTCCATTTCTGCTTGCATGTGTGTGTGTGTAATGGGTGTGTCTGCATATGTATGGGCTAGAAGCCCATGCATGTGCCTGTGATTAGCTTTTTCTCACTTCCCCTCTACATGGATGAAAGCCAGAGACAAGGTAGGGGAGCCTCATTAGAAAGAAAGCACTTCTATTGCCGGCCAAGATTTAACACCTCACCCAATAATAATTTATTCAATCTATTCTTAAGTATTCCATGCGCCGGTAGATAGGGGTTAGGTTATGTAAGAGTGCGACAGTGCCTGGTTTGAATGTGATATGATGATAATTATAAATCCAAGGGAGACGACAGATGGTGAGGCACTTTAAAGGTTCAGCAGGTATAAGTATTACTACTCCGCTGCTGCCAGATCAGTCCCCAGGAGAGTGAAAGGGGGGGATAAGAAAAGGGAAAAATTAGAGGTAGTCAAAGGCAAGAAGAGAGAGTGCAGACACGGTAAGAGAGAGCTGGTCCTTGTTAACACACTATTCATCAGTCTTGTGAGGTCAGGGCGCCCTGAGGGGTAGTGGGTGACCCATCACCTCTCACCCTTGACCCCATAGCCAACACCTGGAGCTGAGGTATTTTCCTCATAACATTGACTTGTAACATTTTGTCTCTATAACTGATTCACGACCAGCCCCGGGCCGAGGAGGCCCTCTCAAGCTCATGTTTGAGTCGAATAGTCGGTGAATGGTTGTAAATTCGAGCGCTATCTACAACCACGCATCGTGCGTGCAAGAAAAAAAATGTACCAGTTAGCCCTCCCGTTCGCTCGAAGGGCACATCAGAGAGAGAGCGGGGAGTAGATGACCCTGGGCGAGTGGGGAGTGGACGGCGCAGAGAGAGAGAGAGGAAGGAGGGAAACGCTGGAGAGGACAGGGAGGGACAGGAGACAGAATGGGAGGTGGAGGAGGATGAAGGTCAGGGTCACAGCTGCGATAAAGGGGTCAAAATGAAAGATGTTGCTTCAGTCCGGCCATGAGGAAAATAAACATCCCCCTAAAAATAGTTGGGAAATTTGTTCGTCTTTCATCACTGTTGCTTCAGCCAGGTGTGAGCAACTTTGCTCTCAATAACAGACCTGGAATCTGCTGACTTTTCTGTGTGAAACTGGGTTAATAATGTAAAAAATCGTAACTTCTTTGGAGTGTAGGCTTTTTTCTTTTTTCTTTTTTTGTTGCACAAACAGAGATTATCTTAACCCTCTCCAATAAATATGGCATGCTGGTTTTTTAACTTCATATCTACCCCTGACCACTAAATCTTCAAACCTGAACTTTTACCCCCAACCCATGCTGTTGACCTCTCTCTTCATATGTTTTAATCTTTTGCCAGGAATGTATCCAAGCAGAGCTGTGTGGAAATCAGTCAGAGTAAAGTTGTTGGGTTTTTTTTGACCGGTTGATTGACAGATTGCAGTGTGAATGTGCCAAAATGCTCAAGGCAAACAAGACAAGTAAGAACACACACCCCTGTGCAACCTTCTGCCTATCTATCATTCTCTGTTTCTTTATATCTGCCCCCCTCCCTCGCCGCTTCCGGTGCCCCTCCTTTCTTTATTTATGCCTGCAGAGCCACTTTGTTGTGCTTTTAGTGGCTGGGGTTTGTAGATGGAGCAGATGCTAGGGCTGATATTCCCTGATCCTGCAGCGAGCCGAGATAAGAGCAGATTTATGCCAGAGTGAGGGAGCATGGGAGTAATTGCTGAGGCTTTGATGATGCGGCTGAGAGCACTCGCGTACCCTCGGCTGCTTACTAACAAGGACATCCTCAGATTTAGGAGTTTGTCTCCCTGGGTTTAAAGTGTGTTTTTTTGTGGTTTTGTTATATATCTTTGCTTGCCAAAGGTGTGTTTGTGCAGTAGTGCATGGGTGCAATGCTTTTCTTCCGCATACTGGGAGTGTTTACATTAGCTGCGATTATTCTTGTCTTTGTTTTAAAGGCGTGCCACAATTACAGCGTTGTGTGTGTGTGTGTGTGTGTGTGTGTGTGTGTGTGTGTGTGTTGGCACTATACACTCCAGACCTCCTCCAGGATTTTTATAGTCTCTTTATTTATAGCCGCACAGAATCACGCTCAGCTGAAAACATATGACATAATCGGGATGACAGATAACATTCTTGTATCTGCAGATAAGGTTATCTCAATGTGATTTTTCTATGGCTCGCACATACGCGTACTTCCCCAGAAACAGATGCCAGCAACTGCTCGGATTCGAAATAAAGACACATTCAGAGGATGTTTCTCTACATGCATGGCTTCCGTACCGCCTCTTAAAATATATAAATACATGATCAAAGCTGCGGGCAGGCAGCAGCGCTGATGAGGATGTTGTGTCTACTTTATTCTCCGGTCTGATTAGAGGTGGACTCTAATGGCTCTTCAGCCGAGCGTTGAAGAGTCGAGGTGAATCATCTGGTCAGTGTCACCGGGCGATGATGTCACCGAGGACATGTCAGTGACACCAGGCTGCAACAATGACACGTTGATCCCAGCAGCTTTGGAGGCTGACCTGACTCTTGACTGATGCAAGTGGGCTCAGACAGGACAGATACCATTGTGAGCTGCACGAATACACATGCCTAAGTGTTCAAGACACACACACACACACACACAAATCTTATCGTTCTGCATGCCCTGGCCATCATCATGGGTCTTCCTGTTTTTCTCAGGGGGCCCGGCTCTCTGCGGCAGCAGTCAGTCAGCCAGTCAGAGTCGTGTGAGGTTATTAGCTCTGCTGGGAGACACACTTTGAGGAGTATCTACTGTAGAGAGAGAGAGGGGTGATAAGTGGAAGATCATTAGAAGCCCTGAGCCGGAGCCAAATAGAATTAGATGACGCACATCACAAGATCATAACACAGGCCAAAAAATCAGGAAGGACGTTGGGATCAAATGAGATGCTAAATCCCTCTGTATAATTTAGCGACAATAATTTCTTCAACACGTCAGCTTTGTGGGCTACTTGTTTCAATTCCAGTCCTTTGCCATAGAGAGCCAGCACTCAGTACAGAGGGGGGGGCAATGAGTCAGATCCTCTGCTCCAATTATATCTGCATCCTGCAGTCTGCTCTTTAAAGCAAACACACACACACACACACACACACATCGTCACATAAGACAAAAAACACACACAGCCAGAGAGAGACACACACTTTGAAATCCACACGGCAGACAGAGCTGCCAAGAAAATGCATGTAGCAGTCAGAAAATAACAGACTGGAAAACAGAATCACACATGCCGTGGAGTACACACACACACACACACACACACACACACACACACACACACCCCACTTGAGCAGGAGCTTGTTGACCATCACACAGCCAAAGGACTATGAAGAAGAAGAGGGAGGGAGAAGGGGGGGTGAGCTCACAGAGGTCGCTTTGAAGTTTCTATTCAGGTCTTTGTCCCATTCAGACTGCTGGCAGTAGACATCTCTACTAGAAGCCCTGGCTCCTCCCATCATCACACCGTCCCCTCACACACACACACACACACACACACACATTCAGAAAGAAAAGAAGGCACGTCCGCAGGTCCTGTCCATCACGCGGGGCCTTAATTAGAGTGGATTCGAATGCACCCTTTTGTACCCTTCTCACTCTCTCCTCTTTCTTTAACCCCCCACCCTCACTCGTTTCACTCTCTTTCAACCGGCTCCCACCCTCTCTCTTTTTCTCTCATTCCTCCCTCTTTTCCCTAACCCCTTTTTTTTTTTTACTTTTGTTGCCCTTCTTTTCTTGGCAGGGAGTGAGGCACCTCTTCAGACGTTTTCTTCTCTACGCCTTGAGCCCCCTTCTATCCCTCTTTTTTTCTCGGTGTGTCCCCCCCCCCCGCCCCGCACCCTCACTCCCTTACCCTCTAAACTCTCCCTCCCCTCCGGTCTGGAAGCTGAGTGTGACCTAATGTTTGACAGACAAGTAGCCTTGGAGAAAAGACTCATCTATCAGAGGCTTGTAATTCTATTAGAATGGACAGAACAACCCCCCCCTACCCCCCTCAGGCCAGCATTTGGCATATTCTCTCCATCAATTTAGCTCTTCTCTAAACCCTCCGGGGCCACAAGCCTACAAAATCCAGTTTACGCTAACAAATAATCACAGCGAGTTAATAACGTGTGTGTCTGCGTGCGTGCGTGTCTCAACTTTTTCATCTGGAATTGTTAAGCGTCGAGTTCTTTGATATTAAGCATCAAAGAACAATTTCTCTTTTCAAATTCTAATCTCATCGGTGGGGCTGAAAAGGTATAATGCAGGGGAACTGTGGAGAGTTAAGATAGGAGGATCACAACCAGCTACTAATCAGGATTGTTATCAAGATTCCAAGATGTTTATATGTAGACAAAGATGGCTACATGAAACGGCTATTGTCTCGGGCTTGTTATTAGACCTAATTACTGATATGAGAAGAGGAGAAGAGAAGAGGTTTCTTGCATCGCGTCTCCTGCTGGGATGTTAAATTGGGGAGGACATGTTTAGCGCAGATTGTTATTTGTCTGTAATCAGTGCTTTCCTGTCAGTCACGATGGCTGCGACGAGTAAAAGAGAGGAGGTAGAGCGAAGCAGGAGAAGGAGAAGTGAGACGTCTGGACGGCAATCAAGCATACCACAAACAGGAAATGTAAGTCTGCGGATGCCCCAGCTGTTGTGTTTGGCCTCGCTGCTGTTACAGTTTAATCAAAGCAGCATGAATAGCTCGTACGACAACTTCCAAGTGTCAGCCTCCTGAAAATAGTTAGTTTACATTAGCAGAGTTTTCCCACTGTTTCGGTTGGCTCAATGTTTGGAGTGAGTCCGTGTTGTTTGCATTCATCCCCCTCGTGTTTCCTTTGGTGGACACTTTACTGTGCGTGAGATGGACGGTAAACACGCTGTTAAGTGCTGTCTGTTTTTGTGAGGATGTGTTGTCCCAGTGGTTAATGGCTGTTCGATATTGATTACAGCTGGAACGTCCGAGTCACATGTTCCTTGTCCTCTCCAGATAACGAGGGTTAACCACTTGACCCCGTGCATGCCGAAGGGGCTCCGCTCATACCTGGATCCACAGCCGCCGACTGGAGCCACGTCTCCCGCTGCTCCGCAGAGGCCGCAGCCCCTCTTGGTCTTCAGCCTGGCCCCGTAGATCACGGCTGTGTCATGGAGCCACACCAAAAGGGAAATGTGCCAGACTTCATTAAGGGCAGATTAAAAGCAAGAGGAGGCCACTTTAACTCTGATTTATTTTCACTGTGAGGTTGCTGGGCTGACTACAGGCCCGCAGCGGCTTCAACCTCAGAATGATGATGTCATGGTTTCAGTGTTTGCTAAGTGTAAATATCAGATTGGGAAGGAACTATGTCCTCAGCACAAGGGTTCATCTCGGAGTTTCAGAGAGAAGAAAACAAAAAAACTACAGAGAATGACTGACTATCCTCCATTTTAGAGCTGAAACAAATCATTAGTAACGAACAGAATATGAATCTGTAACCATTTAGATAATTGATTCAGTGATTCATCAAGCAAAAGTGCTAAATATTCAGTGGTTCCAGGCCCATAAATGAAATTATATCCTGAGTCTCTCTGTTTCATATCATAATTAACTGAATATTTTTGGTCTGTCTGTCCACCGCTTTGTTCCAGACTGAAATATATCAACCACTGGATGGATTGCAATGAACATTTCTACTGACATTCAAGGTCCCCAGAGATTGAATCCTAAAAGCTTGTTATCCTTTGACTTTTCCTCTAGTGTCACGACAACATGTTGACATCAACATCAGTTGCAGAGAACACATAGACACATTTTTTTTTGCACAGATATTCGTGGTTCCCAGAGGATGAATCCTTATGTCTATGGTTATCTCCTGGCTTTTGCTGTTGTGCCACCATGAGGTTGACATACACGTGTTTTCAGATTAAATGCATCAATAACTGATGTATGGGTTGCCATGACATTTGGTGCCCACATTCATGTCCCCCTCAGGATGAACTGTGGAGATGCCTTCACATTTCTTTGGTGCCATCTGCTCAAAATGTTACCAAATACCTGTTTAAGACTAAACAGTATTGTTATTGTGAGGATGGAAGCATTTAACACTCCACTGTGCCTATGCACAAACCTCACAGAGCTGCCAGCATGGCTGTCGACTCTTTATCGGGTTGAATTTTGAGCTGTTGGTCTGACAATACGAGCAGCATGAAAATGTCGCCTGAGGCTCTAGGGAATTGTGCTTGGCATTTTCCATCGTTTACTGACATTATTCAGACTAAATGATTCATCACTTCATCAAAAAACAATGATAGATCATGAATAATCTTTAGTTGCAGCCCCGACTCTATTTTGAAGGGTCTGAAGAGCGTCTGTGTATGAGCGTCTGGTATCAAAGTACATTCGGGCTATATATAGAAGCACTAATCACAGCCACCTATACACATTAACACGATGACCTCATTCCTTGAAAACGCCACTATTTCATAGGTGGCTGTCTGAGGGGTGGGGGGAATCAAATTGCCTTCCATAGTGTGCGAGACTGAAAGCTACACTCAATACTCTCCTTTGTCCTTAAAACAGTCTGCCGCATTGTGTGTCACGTTGCATTAAGCTGTTTTTTCTGTAGAATAATGCGGACAGTCCAATATCTGTTACATATATCCCATAATCCTCTTTGTGCTCTATATGATGACATGTGGTTCTTTTGCCCAGTGCGCTGTTGGGAAAGATTAAAGGCAGAGGCAAATCTCTTGAGTTATACTGTACGAGTGTTTTTAATTCTGTTGATCCCAGACTGTGTTTCTTGCAACAACAACATGATACAGTATGTCCGACCGTCGTTGTCCTGGAGCCATACTACTACTACTACTGGTCACTCAGCTTCGGCCACAGCTGTGGCACTCGTCAAAGCTGTACACGGGAGGCGTCTCATTGGCTCGCAGCAGATCAGGTATCTGTCTGTGACAACCTGATTGGACATTGAGGTATTAGGTATCCCAGACGTCCTGGCCATCAGATGGGACATGCCAGCCTTGTGGCAACTGGCCTGTGTTTGTTGTTGCTATGACAACACTGTGATGGTCTGTGGGCAGACTCCCGAGGATGCAGCCATGGCAGAGCTCCAGCCACACTTGTAGTATAAGAAAAACAACTTTATGACCTCTTCAGATTTCTTCCCCTTGTCCAGGTGCCTCCGTGCCAGAAAATCTTTATGCAGCACTCCAATTTATGCGGCCTCTGTTATCACTGGCTCTCTCTTTCTTTCTCTTTCTCTTTCTCTCTCACGCACACGCACATATGAAACATATACAATACAGTGAGTATAAATATACATAATTAGAGTGCATAGTCCTTTGGGTGTGAAGCTGACGTTGAGCTTTTACAAAGATTTATGGGCTGTCATGGCACAACAGGATGTAATAAAAAATAATTTCAGGAACCATGAGACATGTCGTTTAAATGTCTGTTATCTCTCCTTTCCAATTATGCTTCCCCTCCTGTATTCTGTGAATCGATTTCATTACAACCATTAGGGGGCGGCATTGATTGGATAAATGCACCAAAATTAAGAGAAACTCCTTTCTCTCTCTCACACACACACACACATACGCACACAAAGGGGGCACAGACATGGACATGATCAATTATGTGTCAAGCATTTCTTCCTCAATGAATGAATGGGCCAATGACTATGGGCTACCGACCGTCTATTGTCTATTGACACTGGAGACTAAGTTCTCATGCAGTTCATTATCCCGAAAGGAGACAACTAGAAAGAGATCCAAAGAGATCATTAATCATCATTCCTTTCAAAGAGGGGAAAAAAGAGAAAGGACCAAAATAACAGATACTGTAATCCTATACAGTAAACTCTTGCAGGTTTTTTGCTGAACTGAACAACATATATTTAGAGTCACACTGAAATTATAGCCTGGTTATAAAGAGAACACATTACAAATTGTCTTATCCCACCTGCACAGACACAATTAACCATTCCCCATGGGGCGATCTCCATAGGCTTTTATTATAGGAATGTTATGGCATAAATGTTTAGTGCGGGATCCACAGGGGAGCAAGAAACTCCTGGACTTAAAAGGGGCCAAACTTTTGCTCCCGTAAGCACTTTTTACGCACGCTCCGATAGCCAACTACGCTACGTTTTCTTCACCAGAAAAAAAGCTTTCAGTATGACGAATAACTTCAAAGTCCATTTCAATTTGAGTCGATGGCTCGGGCCGAGGTGGTGGGGGTGGAGATGTGGGGTCAACCCAATAACAGACCCCCTCAGCCCCCCTTCTCCTCCTCCTCTCTCTCTCTCTCTCTCTCTCCCTCTATTCACCATCCACCATCCACCCCTCCACGTCCCCATAAATGCCTTCGCTTCCTGCTTCCAAGTTCGGACAGAGCGGCTCGTGATTGGCCGCGGCTCGCTCTGTGGGCTGTTCCCCTCCGCGCTCCACTCGGCTCGGGTTACAGTTGAGCTGGAGCTGCTGCACTCACCGGAGCGCAGAGAGTGTTGAACGCGGTTTGTTAAAAAAAAACAACACATATACCGGCATGGAAACGTTGGCGTAGCGGATTTAGAGCCACCGAGAGGGTCTGATCTTCCTGCGGTACTTTTTTTTTTTTTGGTCTGTGTGTGCGTTACAAACAAAAGGTGGAGACGTACGGTGTATTTACGCACCGGCCACGCAGCATGCCCGAGTTGGACTAAAAGGCTTATACCCCGCTGGAGCGCAACACACACGCGGAACGGCGCTGAGAGCCGGGGGGGGATATTTACAATAGAAAC
The DNA here is from genome assembly GCF_000972845.2 of Larimichthys crocea. Lineage (NCBI taxonomy): Eukaryota > Metazoa > Chordata > Actinopteri > Sciaenidae > Larimichthys > Larimichthys crocea. The sequence goes on from NC_040011.1 coordinate 40,701,253, forward strand.
TCAATTCCTTTTGCGAAGAAGAATAGCAGGGGGAGGAGGAGGAGTGAAAGATAACACTGGAATGAAGTGGACCTCGGGATTCCCAGCGTGCTGCGGAGTTGTGACTGATGGATGAATGTGGTCATCTGTAGGCTATATACAGCGACAGGTACAGACACCATCAGGGGAGCGGTGACAAAGACGCAGCGCTCCATCTCGCAGCCGCATCACTAAAAAAAAAAAACTGTGCGATCCGCTTCATCACACACCGGATCGTTGAGTTGGCTGGACAGAGTAGGAAAAAAGCAAAAGGTCGCGAAAGGGCTGTGTGTTTTATTTGTCTCAGGTCAACCAGGACACTCGGGGAAGGGTTCTGCTTTCCTCACAGATCCTCTCAAGAACCGAGGGGGGCTTTCTTTTGCACGTCCTGCGGACAGTTCAGTCAAGGACACGGGGGCCTGGAGCTGATTTTAAGAAGTCTGGATAGAAGGACATGTATCTGATATCGACCTCACATGCTCCCGACTGATCGTAGCTCACCTTCCCACCGGGCAAACCACAGATAAAGGCTGCCAGGCGCACTGTCCGACGCTCTTGAGTTCTCGGCTCACTGTCTGTACGTCTATCAGAATGGCGGGACTCGGTTGTTGGAAGTATTACCTCTGGATCTTTATTTTAATGTGCAGGTCGGCGTTACCTTCAGCAAAATCGCTGGAGACTATAATTTGGAGCTCGCAGAATTCCAAGTAAGTCTCGTATTTCATTTGTACAAGCATACCAAAACTCGCTGGGTGTGTGCGTAATGGAGGACTAACATTACTGGGGAAAAGTTGCTATTGTGTGCAAGTTGGGTTAAATGCTCTGTTAAATGTTGCAATTATCTGTAAAAAAAAGAAACACAATTTATTTAAGTTGAAATTGTCATTCCTGCGCCGCAGAGTTTTGTGTTGATTTATTTCCCAGTGGGGAATTTCCCAACACCAAAGACTCACAGTAGATACAGGCTTATACAACACACAGCAGGCCCCCACCATTTAAACACAATAATGCACGGTTAATTATAGTAATTTATGACGACATTACTTGCACCTTTTTATTACCAGGATAAGGGCAAAGTCTGCGTGGACACTTTAATCACGACTATCTTAAAGTGCTGTGAGACTTTGTCCACTTCTTACCCACTATCCCTCTTGTAATTGATGTAATTAGCCGAGTAGAGAAAAGTCAAGTGAATGGTGCCAAGTGTGCCAAGGTGTAGCCCAGCGAGCGAGGATATTTCTCCTTCTCAGTCCGTCTCAGGAGCTTCTGAACATGGGGGAGCTGGTGCGAGCGAGGCTTCTGAGAGGAGGGCCACACTGCGTCCCAACTCAACACTGTTTGAGTTTTGGGCACCAAAACAGAAACAGAGTGTGATAAGATGGTTGAAAAAGATTTGAGGGAAACAAATGCTTAAAGGGAATAAATGAGGGGAAAAAAAGGATTTAATTAGCCTGGCTTGGATACAGCTTAATTTCTCTACATCAAATTTGAGGGCAAGTTTCTCAAAGGCAAGCAACTGAAGCCAGACATTTTTCTAAAAAAAAAAAAAAACTCATATTATGCTTCATCAAAACAAGCAGAGTAAGCCCAGACTGCTGATAATAAAATAGGCTCTGGTAACAATTATCACCCACTTAGTTTTAACTCCCACATTTGCATGATGTTGGAAAGCATACATAAGGGGAAGATAAACTTAAAAAGGAGAAGAGGAGAAAAAAAAACCTCCTCTCCTCTGTTTCTGTGTGGTTTGATTCGAAGGAGCTGACCTTCATTTGAGCTCACAGCACAGAGGGGGGAAATGGAGAGTAGCTCGACCAGCTTCTAACTAGAATTTACTCATTCAAGTGAATCCATGATTTATCCCCCGAATGTCAGATGTCATAGGAGCTCGTTGTGCAGTCAGTGGGTATGAATATTGCTGCTATGTTCATTGGAGTGTGTGTGTGTGTAGCTATGTGTGTGTGTGTGTGGCCTGGTCCTAATGGTGGGACTACGGCCCATCAGCTTTTATTTGACTATGGCTGCAGAGGTAGTGGAACAATGAGCGTCATCAGATAGAGATATGGCACATACACATTTTACACTTGCACACACACACAAAAAAGAAAAAACCCACACCTTGTGTCAGTCATGGGGAGACAAATGAAAAAGAAACGGGGGGGAGACATTTATTGATTGATGATGTCACCTGGAGGGAATGTCTTAGAAGGTTACCACGCTGGTTTAGGGATTGGAAGATCATTTCTCCATCTGTTTCTCCACTCTGCTCCTTGTAAAAAAAAAAAATCCCCACGCTGGCTGAATATTTCATAAAGTTCACAGTGGAACAATAATGCACTCGGCAAAGTGTTCTCTCAACCTAATTATCCTGCTCCTCTGCGCTTAGAAAACAATAGACAATTATCTTGCTGTGCGCAGGCTTTGCAATAACAAAAGACAAACCTGTTTTTCCTCTGAAATGTATCAGTCAGCAGCCGGCTTCTGATAGGCAATAAAAAAAGGAATACTTGTACAGCAATCAGCATCCGTCTTCACTGTTTGTTGTTTTAAACTCCATCTCTCCGTCTTGGCCTATATTAGTGCGTAGCGATAACGGAGGGAGAGAGGCCTATAGAATTGTACAGTACACTATCTGGTGACTTATCTAGATTTACGACGTCTTACTTCCTGTTCCCACTTTGGGGAGCACTCCTGCCTCGGCTAATAAATTAATCTGGCCCTTTGCTTGCGCGCTGTACCACATACACACAAAATATAACAATACCAGCTCCTCCCTAAAGGCCATGAGTTATGAGACAAAGTATAGGAAACCAGCAGGTTTGGGCCACTATAGTGTGTGTGTGTGTGTGTGTGTTTTTTTTCTTCTTTCTTTATGTTTGTGTGTGTGTGTATGCAGGCTTAGGCCCTCCGAGCACTCCTGCTGTTATGGATTTCTATGTGAGGATGCTATCACTCCCGCTCCTGCGTTATCAATAACTGGGGTTTGCTTAATTGATTTCCCCCCAGCATGCTTGAACAGGCAGCATACATCATCACTGTAGCGCCGTCTGGAAAGAAACAGAAGACGAAGAAGAAGAAGAAGAAGAAGAAACGTCCCTGAGTTTTAGTTTTTGCTGCAGGATGTATGAGACCTTTTTGATATTTAATTTGAGGCTGGATCGGTGAAATAGCAAGAGGGGGTGGAATTGGGTGGAGGAGCAGCCACGTAGAAGAAAGCTGGATGCGTTGACGTCCTCGCTCGGTAAAGAACTGTCTAACATTTGATCAGAGCAAATCGGATTAGTTCTCATTTAGCTGAGTGGGATTACGCCAGAAAATGTCACTTTGTTATGACTGATCACGTCCCGTCAGTTTGGCTGAAGCTGGCACAGCAATGCACAGGCATACTTCATACGAACACTCATGCACACACACACACACACTCGCTGCGAGCTTAGGGAATGCTGCAGTGATGCCAATTTAATGATAATCTGACAAGGTTGCCATGAGTGGCTCCTGCACGTCCTCTAACCCTCCTTTGCTAATATTTACCTCATGACCTGTGGCTACCGCAGCCTGTTTGCAGCAGCTCGTGGAGACAAACAAGATGATGAGGGAAGGAAGATGGAAAACACACTTGCACACCTCTGAAAAACACACGGCGAGGAAACGGCCACGGGCTGGCCAGGAGTCTGTTGCACTGATTTTGAACTCGTCACATTTCAATGAGGCTTGGAAACAGTTTTTGCAGACATTTTTTGGCCTCGGTGCCGATTTTGAAGCCCAGAAAAGCGCTCAGAGCGCTGTACCAGAGAGAGAGAGAGAAGGAGGCGCGTTTGTGTCGATGAAAGTCAGCAAAAACCTCTGTTGCTGTGGGTCTTTATTAACTCATCTTATTTTGCTGTCCGTTGACCTCAGCTGCCTTGGCTTACAGTTTAACAGTTGGCTGGTTTGGTTTATAGCGTGCTTGCATGGTTTAAAGGTTCAGCGGGTTTGATGATTAAGCTGGGTTTGATTACCACCGTGATATTCAGCAAACATGTTTATTTTCTTTTTCCAAAGCACGGAAGAAAAATTACGTGTTCTAACCGAAAGAGAAAGTGAGCGCTGACATAACGAGCTGTCGAATTTATTGTCAAATCTGTTTTCCAAACAACATTATTTTATTTGACTGCAATTAGTAGAATAGGTGCACACAAAGTCTAATTAGAGTTCAGATTTTGTTTTTCATAATTAGTTTTGTTCCGACAAGTTAACTGGGGCGAGAGATGTTTTTTTCGCCATGAGGTAATTAGGAAAAAAAACACATGTCTGCCTTATCTTTGTTTTTGGAAACGGATTCTATCAAAACAAAAAAAATGTTTTAAAGGTTTATTTCTCTAACAACGCGTAACCTTTAACTCCGGTAAAGTGATGTTCAGAAAAGCTCCGTGAGCTGACATTTTAAATTATAACAAGGATTTTCAGTGGGAGGTTAAAAAAACAAGCCACAACTGCAAAAAAATTCGAAACTGCCGCAACCTGTTGAACGAGAGCCGGATGAAACCTCAGAACTAGAAACCAGAAACAGGATTTGGTTCCCTTGCAAAGAGTCCGGTGAACGCTCCCCTCTGCTGCTCGCTGCAGTGTGGGTCACTGCTGAGAGGGTCAGAGGCCTGTTTGTGTTTCTTCCCTGCCTCGCGCCCTGCTGCTTGCCCCGTCTACCCCTCGCGATACACACCTTCTCTCTCTCTCTCTCTCTTGCCTCCCCGAATCCCCCTTTTTCTCTCTCCCTTTCGACTCTGATCGTGTTTCCCTCTGATAAAGATCTCATTACACACAGAGAGGACTTAGAGCCTGAGCCCCACTCAGAGAGAAAGAGAGAGGGCCAACCAATGAGAAATACTTGTGGAAAGCAACTGGCCCACGGTTCTGTAAAGGCACCCTGTGTCTCACTATAAGGACAGCTGCATTTACTTTTACGTGTGTGCACTTCTGTGTCGACATGTCTGTTGTTTCAGCGGTGTGTGTGTGTGTGTGTGTGTGTGTGTAACGACAGATTCTTCATTTGGTTATCTACAAGAGACACCTGGGCTCAGAAAGGAGCTGCGGCGCTTTAGGTTATTTCAGGAAAAAAAATAAAAAAAATACAGTTTTTCCATCATGGTTTCTCTCCAGATGGACTCACTTTATCCGCTGGTGGTTTGGCTGCCACATCACTGAAAACTGATCATTCTGCTTTTTGTGTGTTATTGATGCGTTCATTTCTTTATATCCAAGCAGTGGTGCGCATGAAAACCCGGGTTTGGTTCTCCGGCTCTGGGACAAGTTGCATTTGCAGCTTATTTTTTCACTTTTTCTTCTTTTTTTTTTTTAAAAATGTACGTGTTTAAGTTCCCGACTGGCCGTCATGACTCAGTGTTAAAGTTGCTTTTCTTTTAAGACATATCACAGGGGCTGATTCACAGCCGAGACAGCAGCTGAATGCAATGAATCACTATGAAGAGGAGCTCAAAAGATTAGTCGATTAGTCAGTTAGATGATCAAAAACAGTAAGCGGCAATGTCACAGTGTCAATACATTGTCATGTGTTACATTCAGTTGAGAAACTCTTTATTGCTAAACTAACCAGACAGGAATGTCTGGGGAGTTTCAGGTTCATCCAGAGGATTATCCTGTGTTATATATTACCCACGCATTAATTAATTCATTGCTTGGATGTTATCAAACAAGAAGTCCGTTCCCAGAATTTTCATTCCCACGTTTTAATACTTAAATTAATAAATTGCTAGTGAGTGTTTGTTGGACCAAACGTGAGCATTTTTCATCACTTAACCAAAACAATAATTGTAGCTATAGAAACATAAATATCCTAATCTTGTGAACTCTGAGTTTAAAACTACTCAAATCAAGGCGTGACACGCATTGGGCTTAGTTTGTCTGCTGTGAGTCACAGAAAAGTTTGACAAACCTGTTGAAACTCTGCATTACTCAACATTATTGTATTAGGAATAAAACCACATTAATTTCGAGACTTAAGTGGGCCAAAGTAAACACACAGTGCTGATATCTGCTGCAGTAATTCTTAGACCCAATTATATTGTGAAATAAATTCCAAATCAATATGTTCGCTGTTCATTTTGACTCAGTTTATGTGTTCGTGCTGCAATTAAAGAGCACTAAATCTCATATGAAAGGGACAAGTATAAGCTTATGGAAATGAATGAGTGCTTGAGAGTGCATGCCGGTGTGCCATTGTTCTTTGTCCAGCCACAGTGGAGCATTAAGGAAGTGTTAGAAGCGTGCCAGTGTGCCCCTGTGAAAGTGTTGAGGGCTGAGCGGTGGACGAGTGTGGAGTGGCTGAACAGTGGCAGTTAGCGACCCGGCTTCATTAGACGGAGGCCTGGCTGGCAACGACCAGGAAGTTCCCATCAGCTACAGCTCTGCCAAGCAGAGGCACAGGCGTTGGTGCTGGAAAGCTTCCCCCCCCTTTTTTAAGATTTCTTCTTGTCGCCTCGTCTCAGCGCTTCAGCTGAATCAAGTGAAAATGGAGGGATGCAGAGTTACAGGAAGTGCGGAGGGGGGAAAAAGTTGGGCAAAAGCGGGGAAAAGTCTGCCTTTTGTTTGCCATCTTAGTTCTTTCACATAAGAGCAGTTGAAAATGAGGGGATTAAACGGGAGAGGAAAGGAAGCTGATGTAGAGCGTTGAAACGCGGCCCTGGGCTCAACCGCACATCCTTTCAGTCCAGCGTAGAGCTCCCAGATTACTTCCATGTGTCAGTGCGAGGGGGAAAGAGAGGGAGAAAAGAAGAAAGGGGGACAGGGAAAGAGAAGTTGAGCGATTGAAAAGCAAGCGGACTTGGATTGGTGGAGATCAGCGGCGGTGTTGGACAGTGGAACGGATCTGTGTGACAGCCATCTCTAAAACCATTACCCTTGCGGCTCCGACTGGGGAACTCGTAACCTCCTCCTCTGCACTGACCTCATAGACTTAACTCTTTCTCAGAGAACCCCTCTGTGCTGTGGAGGCAGACCTCATCAGTCGCCAGGCCCAAACAGCGGGCAGGCAACCTTAACAGCCAGCTGCAATGCAAGTTCTTTAAGACGTCATGAGATGTCACCAGCATACAGGCAGCGAGGGATCTGTTTTCCCCGAGTTTGTGGCACTCGAAAGACTTTTGTGGGAAGGTTTGAATTTAGTGTGCCAAGACTTTAGGGGAAGGGGATGAGGGATCAAACAATGACAAAATCAGATGGGATAAGACCAGTGGTGCATTTTTATGTATATCTATATAAATGTCATGGACTTCCTGAAAATTTGAGGTTGTAAAATTATGATGTGAGTGTAGACAGCTTTTTCTTTATTTCTTCAGTGCTGAAAAACAAAAATATAAAAAATATATTTTAAACAAGTACTTTTTACTGGCTTGCCTGCAGCTGCAAAACTACAAAAAGTATACAAGCCATAAAACTCTTTTTGTTTTCAACCACCTCTATAAAATTACAAAACATAGACAATATATAAGACAAAACATCCTAACCTTACCAGCTTTCCTGGAGCTTTCAACCACATCTACAAAATGTATAGTAGAAATCTGACATTGTAGCTCTACTGGTGTTTGTTCATGAAGCTTCAAATACAAAATTATAAAATATAGATAAAACAAATGAAAGAAAATCCCCAAAAGCAAAATTAATAGTATTTTTTTTCTTGTGACGCGGCTGAGGAAGATTTTGTCAGACTTGTGCCAAACTTTTCAAGAAAAATATATTTAAAAAAATATGGCTTCTCTATCATATAATTTAATTATAATATTATATAACTATAATATCATATAATATAATATAATCTAATATAATATAATATAGTTTTCCTATGGGAACTGTTGAATCACTTACCTGTTGCTCCTAAAGTGGAACAAAATTGAACTTAACTTCTGTAACAGATATTTTACAAGACTGGATGAAGCATGACTGTACCGAACCATCTCTGAACATATCATTAATGATCATCATGGAGCCCTTTGTTCACTGTTATGAGTACACTAATGGAGTGACAGTGTAATTGAATGGAGTGGTAGGATAATAGAATGATAGAATGATAAAGTAATGGAATAGTGTGGTAGGAGCCCCCTTTTCCCAAGGGATACCCCCCGTAAGTGTGTCAGCATGGCAGATGGGCGGTCTGCAACAACCCCCCCTCCCCCATGTTAATTATAAAGCATCATAATCCATCTATGGCACACAGAGGCAGGACATGGAGACTATTAGGGGGAGCATGGAAATGGCACAGTGTATAATCCTCAGGACTTTACCACTATTAGGCTCCCCAGGCATCAAGCAGAAACCACTCATTTCTCCAGTAATCTTGTTTCAGCAGTCCCTTTCTTGCTCTGTGTGAGTGTGTCTCTGTAAATGTGCGTCTCAAATTTTGAGATGTTAACTGGAAGTTTGATTTATCTTTTATTTTTTTTCCCCACCCCACCCCACTTCATCTTTTTCTTTCCCACCATGGCCCACAGGCAAGACAGACAGCCCATAAAGCCCTTCGAGTTGGTGTATGCGTGCGTGAGTGTGTATGCGTGCCTCCGTTAACCCATTCTGCCAAGTCTTGGCTCAGCCTTTTCTAAGCAAACTCCCAGCATGATCCCGGGTCCCCCTTGTGCTGGTGAGAGGAGTTGGAAGAAAAGGCCTATGGGACTCCTGCTGCTCCCAGGCCCAGTCCCCGGCCCCTCCGCCCACGAGGGCTGGGCCTGGGATTTGCTGCGCGCCGGGGCTCTGTGTGGCAGCTGTGACTGACGCTTCAATCGCCTCTCCCTGGGACACCCCAGTGCAACCCTGCATTCCCTTTCACACCTCGGAAACGGGGGGAAAAAGACAATTACACACATATTCAGCAACCTCCCTCTCTCAGTCTTTCCACAATCCTGCATTTCTGATGTACTGCCATTTACCAGAGCTGTAAAAACATTTCTAAAGTTTCTGTTTTGCAAAAGAGTCCTCCTTTCAAGCAACTTCCAAATCAGTTTAGTTGTCTGGACAGCCTGTCTGCAATTTTATTATATATCGAAAGTTGCCCTTGTTTATTTAATTTTTTTTCCAAGTTGTTCTCTCTCTAAGTAAACACTATAACTCGGCTATTTCCCTTGAAATTTAGAAAATGTAAGTAATGGAAAAAGATTTGAGCCTAAAAGTGGAGTTAATGCTATCATGTATGGATTGTCAGTAAATTGAGTTTGTCTCTGGGCTATTGGAGCAGGGACTCGTAAGCCAGCGGGATTTAAGTCTCTTAATTGAATTATTTTGATTGCTGACTTGATTGATGGAGTCAGATGTGGAGCGTTTTCCATGAGTTTTTGTCTGACTAATTCTTCTTCCAATAGAGCCGTACCAGACAGATACAATGGGAACCTGCAATCAATCACAACTGCAACCCCGAGCATTTTGTTTTGAGAGAAATGTGCCTGCCATCAGGTCCGAGTTCCACAAGCCATCCAGACAACGTAAAACCAACAATGACATCAGATAGTAGAGCACTCTAAAGTCTAATCTTCCCATAATGCCATGCTAAACCCCGCAGAGACCCACGGCAGGGAGAAAGGCTTTTTTTTTTTTTTTTTTATGCCCCAGCGCTGCTCCTCCTCCTCCCATGGCCTCTGGCTCTAATGTGTGTGTGTCCATATGTGTGTGTGTGTGTGTCCATGCATGTTGGGAAGAGAAAAAGAATTCAAGAGTGAATGGAGATGTCACTGTCAGACTCTGGCCTCCACATGAATCCGCTCCAGAATGACCATATTGGCAGCTTATGTGTGTGTGCGTGTGTGCGTGTGTGTTGAGTGAGAGAGCCCGTCGGGGGTCTGCCGTTTCCCCTCCACGCCGAGTTCTTACGGCCCTGATTGGAGCGCAGCAGGACACAGGTCTATATTTCATCCTATTCATATGAGGGAGACCGTTTCATCTCCCACACATATGTTTCGCATCAGATGTGTGTTTATTCTCCCCCATGATGTGCTTTGCCGTGGAAGCCTCTCATCTCTCCGATATTGGAAATAGGAGTGAAGGTCTTCTAAAGCAAACACAATATCCTAAAACCTCTCCGCTCGCTTTATTGCGAACTATGCAGCGAATAAGTCCGTAGGCACTGCGTTGGTTTGAATTAATGAGTAACCGTGGTAGTTTTTCCTCTTACAGCTCCATAATATAATATTTCACTAATCTTAATGTGTGGCGCTCTTTCCGCGCTCCGCTGTCTCATCTTCCGTTTTCCCCCTGCACTGAAAACTTTGACTACTTTTAGCTCTTCTCCTCATCTGTCTCTCAAGTCTCCCACTGTGAAACATGACAGCCCGAACCTCCACCGCATCACTCCTCTCTTCTCCGCTCCTGTCTCGGAGATGAAAGCTTTTCTTTGCAGACAAACCTCTGTGAGTCCTCTTTCTGTGCCGGGCCCAGGCTTGTGTTGCAGCTCTTAGTCGCTCTGTTTGCTGCATTTTCTGATTTATTTATACTTCTGATTGTAGCACCTCGTGCATGTCAAGAATCTCAAAGTCAGAATCTTGCATGTGCATTATGCAGACTGAGTCAAATTCTTATTTGAAATATACATGAATGCATGAATATATTTATTGTCCAGAAGCCCCTGTGCATCCGCGAGAGTCTCATTTCCTGTAGTGGCCCTGCTCTGGAATGGAGTGGCGTGATCCTTGAAGGCGCCCCCACATGCGACCACCAAACAGAGCCGACTGGTGCACCTCACACACAATGGAACGGTAAAGGGAAGGGAAATGATTTGGCTCCTATTTGAGGGGCTGGAGGAGTCGCTTCAAAGCAGTGTGCCTGGCTGAGGCTTTAACCGGCCTTCTCTCTGCATTAGATGTGCGTCCTGTGATGAGCCTTTGAAGGGTGCGGGCAGCTCTGGCTGGGAGATTGCGATTGCATTGCACGAGTGTTGGACTTCAGTCGTTAAAAAGAGACTTGCAAGTCGGCGGCTTCAACAGGATTGTGGCGCTCTGCTCAGTATTGCTTAAGTAGGCTGGACTAAAACGTGTTGACCCGAAAGCCGCAATGTGACGAGGGAACTGTAGCTGTGTCACGTTTGCACATATACACACACACATGCATATTAAAATATATATATTCACATCACAGCGGAAGGTGGTGTGGATGTACGTGTGTGTGTGTGCACTAGCTCAGGAGTCAGCTGTGGCTTGGCTTGTACAGATTAAGGCTTGAGTGTGCGTTACAGATGGCGGTAATAATGATCAGATAGCCCTTGTAATGGAGACGGCCCAGTTTGTAATGGCTTCCTAAAACAACACATGGAGTGTCTTTACGAGGCCACAATCCGCCCGGTTATCACAGAGCAAACTGTGTGAATGAGAATAGCATCATGTCAGACAAGCTATTTATTAGCACACACATCACACACATTTCATTTTAATACCAACAGCCTGCATCTTGCCTGCGCTCCGCTTGTTAAAGGCGAGTGTTATCAGAGGAGACACAGACTCCCGCTACACCAGTTAGGCCGTCCTCCCCTTTTACATCCGCTGTTAATGAGCCTAATGATGTGTGTCTCGGCGATTGCATCAGTCAATATGCTGTTCAATATGGGTTTTAGAAACCCACTGACAACTTAAGCATGTCCGCCTGGATAAGATCTCCCATCCGAGGGAGGAAAGAAAGAGCAACTAATTTGTCTTGGATTGGATGGGACATGTGTAGCTGTCTTTTACAATCATGAGCCGAGATTGTAAGCAGAGAATAGACGTGTCACTCAAATTCTCTGATAAGAAGCTGCTTTAAAGTCACAGAAGGCAACCGTGCGTTAAAAAACACTCTGTCCTAGTTATAACGACGCCGGGCGCTCTGTTATATTGAGATCTGTGGTTTGTTTGGCGTACATACTTTTCACCTTTTTTTTGTGTCTTTCCGTTCCTTTTTAGATTCCAGCGCAGATTGGGTTTTTATGTTTCAGCTGGGGTTTACTTGGAGTTTTATTTCAGTTTATGTCGGGAGGTGTTTAGTATGTTAGAGACCGGGGACATTTAGCTTTATGCTTTGTCTGAGAGTTTCTGTAGAAGTTTAATAGTCTCAGTATAGTGATTACAGATGTGCCTGTTTTCATTTCTGCTGTGTTTTTTTTCCCCCCCAATGCAATTGGCTCATTATTTTAAATCAAATTAGTTAGTGCAGCTTTCAGCGCATTCACTCAAGACGCTATTTTTTGCATCTAGTTTTCTGTGCTAATCTTAGTTTCTTCCGTCTGTGGAAAAAATACAATAAATGCAGACAGAGACCCCTGTGACACTGATAAAAGCTGTTTCTTTTATAAACCACGCAGCATTTGATTGATCTGTCTCGTGGTCTTGATCCCTGGGCTTGGCTGATTAAACCTATCCATCAGCTTCTCTTATCAGCGCCCTAACAGATCGACTGCAGGACACTGAACTAAAACCCGTGTATTGTTGTTACACAGAAAAAGTCAAAGGCTAAGGACAGGGAGGGGTGAGGTTTACCAGAAGTCCTCTCTGCAAGGCCCAGTGAACAAAGCAAAAAAAAACGAAAAAACAAAACATCACAATGTTGTTTTACAGAAATAGCTCCTGTAGAAAAAGATGCTGAGATGAGTATCCTTCATGCTATGGTCATGAGTGTGTTGCACTGGCACACAAACACACACACACATTCTTGACACGCGTATTGGAATAACCTCTAAATGAGGTCGTACAGTGGCATTGCAGATTGTGACAAGAGTGTTTCCTCTCTAGTGGGAAATCAGAAAGTAATGTTTCCTGTCCGCAGAGTGTCATCTCCCAAATAGTGATGTGACCCTGCCCCCGGTCACAACTCACACAGACATCAGCCAGATAATGACATCTCTTTCACTGACAGGCTGTCATTCACATGCCTCTGCAAGCTCCAACACACACACACACACACACACACAGAAACACACATACACGCACGCACGCACGCACGCTCTCTGTCATAAGCATGCAAGCATGCTCGCTTGAAAACGAGGGCAGACGAGCACGGCCGCCGTTATGAATCATCTAAATGATTTGCAAGTCAAACAGCCAGTTTTATAAGATGTGCCTGTTATTTTCCGAAATAAATTTTGAGTTTCTCATCTTCCGGGTGACTGTTAAAGCAAATACATCAAGGCGACTAAAATGTGGATGATTGCATGTCACTTTGCTCTCATTTATCTGCAAGCATCTATTACCATCATGTTGTCAAGTCAATGAAAACAGCACCGGGGAAAAAAGCCAACAGATGGCCTTTTTTATAATTCACAGATGTGTGATTTTGGGACAGTTTGTTAAAGATATAGCCTTATTTTAATCTTTAAACATATCCTAAACTACTCGGGTTGCGTTGATTTATGACTCTTAATATCCGGAAAAACAAACTACTTGACATAGTTCAACATAAACACAGACTTTCATGGTGGATAATCATCATTTCACAGCTCGCATGCTGGTTTATTGGCACTTCACAGCACGTCAAAATCAGATAGTGCCAAAAGTTTGCAACTTCGCCTTAACAAGAAACAAAAACAATCGGCCCCGAGTTTATATAGTCAGACTTCCATGGTAGAAGATCCTGTTGCAACACGCCCAGCAGAAGCAGGTGCGGACCTGCTAGCTCGCCTACTTGCCCCTAGTCATTTGGGGGGGAAAGGGGTGTGTGTGTGTGTGTGGGTGTGTGTGTGTGAATGCTCCCCAAATGCAAGATGAGAGACGTTGCCTGCGTGGCACATTCATTAACCTGGTATCTAACTAATCTCCTGGCTAATTCATTTAGTCCCCCGAACACTCCTGTGTATTAATATCCTCTCTGTGCTGTCGCTCATGGGATGCAGTGTGAGCGTAGCCATGGCGATGATTGTGTCATTATTTTGCAGTCGGATGAGTGATATCCCAGAGGGCTGTAGCTGGGTTGTCCAGGCCAGTTGAGAGGGGCTGATTAGAATTGCAAATGGCCGCCAAGTGTTGTGTTTATTGTGTGTCTCAATATTGGAGACAATCAGGCGAATCAAAGCCCTCAGCTGGAGAGATGGAACTGAGGCACGGTGGGCCTCTCTGGTTGGCACCGTGTCCTCGGTGCTTGCACAGTGCTGCCTCCACCACCCCCCCATTCCCTCCCTCTCTGTTGCCCTACTCTGTCATGTGTATAGGTCCTGAAGTACATGGACACAGCTGGAGAAAGTGAAGGAGAGACAGAAAGAGCCACTAAATCTAGTGCACTCAATCATCTGTAGTGTGGCGGTCCTCTCACGCAGCTGAGAAATATTAAACACGCTTTATGATAATGAAAGCGTCGGCGACGGACATAAATATCAGCGGCAAAGTGCTGAAGGATTAAAATGTCTTGTACATTTGCTCAGAACACAAATTTGTCATTGATTTCATGGCTTCCTGAATCGTTGGAGACAGAATTATCAGCTTTTCATCAGTGGAATTTCATTTATTTTTTCCCTAGGCCCGTCTGTGATGAGGTATATCACGTCACATATTAAAGGCTCAGGAATCAGGGATCCAGACATCTGCATGCAGTTCTGGTGTCACGCCCTGCAAATGGAACCTATTGGCAGCGCACCCTTGTTATGGCTTGGCGACAGGCTGTGGTGCAAAGTGCTCTAAACACACATTTTTCTCCACAAATCACTTGTGAATTGTCGTTCCTCGACGATTGGCCATTACTACTCCGATATTGACTCACTGTTTGTACAAGTTTCGCTGAAATCCATCTGAAAGCCATCCATAGTGCTGTTGTGCGAGACAGGAAGCTAGTGTTTTAGCTCACCGTGTAATTCACTCTGTCAGCTGCACACAGGGAGGCCTATCTTCTCTTGTTTCGCTACTGTTGGCTTTTAAAGAATGTGTGTGTGTAGAGTATAATGTGTATGCACATGCAAGAATGTGTGTGTATGCGCGCTCATGCATGCATATGTCCTTGTTCGAACACAGGATAATACCTCAGGTCATGCATGCTCCCCATATAGCACTGCATGACCAGTTACAACAGGCATGTGTGAGGCCCAGGTATGGACACGCAGTGCACAGTGAACAGGTATCGCTAAAGGGGAAGCTCTGTTAAAAGGAAAAGTTTTATTGCACCACACACGTTCTCTCGAGCTTGTGCTGCTGTAGGCTAAATGAAAACGTTAAGAAGAATGTGTCCATACACTACGGAAATCCCATGAGCCCGTACGGTGCCTTGTGAGCGAAGGGTCGGCCATCATAAGACTTGCATGCCTGACGTGATATGATCAAGAGTCACCAGCCTTGAAAGGCAATACAGTGCATTTGAGAGGCTGTTTAGACAGTGATGTGTGAGCCGTTGAGTTTGACAAGCAGTTGATGAGAGATCCTTACAGTTGTGCATATGTGTGTGTGTGTACAAGGGGAAAAAAGAGAATGCTTGAGAAGGGGGGAAGAGGAGTGTGTGTCAGATCGCCGACGTGGCTGTTTGTGAGTGTGTGAAACCAAAGGAAAGAGTTCATGAGGTGACATCTCGTCAGCTGTTTGACTTTCCCAGTTTCCCAGGGAAGCAGTTCCAAGAACAATGCAGAAGAAAAACCACCAACCACCGACAATTGAAATGCCAAAAAAAAAAAAAATCCCCCGTGCTGTTTGTTGGTGACTGAATTATTGCTGTTGCTTGAGATTGGAGACAGGGGAAATGTGTGAGTGACTGCACTGTGCTTGTAGCAGACACATATCACCTACCGGACTCCTCTACCCATCCATCTCCTAGCACTATTCCTGCTACACACTGTAGCAGGAATACATTAAAAAAAGCAAGTGAGTCAGGGGGACGTAAGATAAATATTGTGTTAGTGTTTTCCCCTCCCTCTCCTTTGCAATTGTCTTTCGCATTGACGGATGAACAATAAAAAGTATTTTGAACTTTGCTGCGTGCTATCTTTTACTTCTGGGTTCAGAGCCGTGCTGTCAAAGCCAGACGTGCTCTGGCAGAGATTGATTGATTTGCTTTCCGTGCGCCATGTCTTCCCTTTGTTCTCTCAGGAAGGCTTTGGTTTCTCTCCAGTCCTGCAGACTCTCCCGTAGCTGTGTCATATTAACACCTGTTAACAGCATACAGACTCATAAAATATCAATGCAGCCCCCTCCCCACCCTCGATCATAAAGCGTTGCTATAAAATTCAGAATGGAAGCAGTTCATTCTCTGTTCTGAAAGAGACGCACCGAGTCTTTTTTGTAACAGAATAAGTGAGGGAAGGCAAAAAAAATAAATATCCTTTCAAGGATCAATATCATATTATTACTGTTGAGGATTAAGGAACACGTTTTGGGAAATGCTTTTATTCACTTTATTGCTGGGAGTTAGAAGATTTAATACCACTCTCATGTCTTGAAGGATTTTAGCTAAAGACTGGAAGCAGTTCGGGGTAAAAGGGGTTGGCCTGGGTCTATCCAAAGGTAACAAAAGCAGCCTACTGCCTGTAAAGCTTTCCAAATAACATGCTGTATCCTGTTTGTTTAATCTGTACAAAAGTGTAAAAATGACACATAGCCGTATTACGAGTGGTGCTTGTTTTGTTACCTTCCTGCAGAGCCAGGCAAGCTGTTCTGTGCTCCACATTTTTTACTTTTTTTTATTTATTTTTTTTAACTTTATTGTAAGCTAACCGGCTGCTGGCATCAGCTTCATATTTACCGTACGAGAGTGGTATCAATCTTCTCAATTACTGCAAGAAAGCAAATAAGTGTACGTCCCACAATGTTCGAAGAAGAAAACCCTCATTAGTAATGGGTGTCAGGTTTATCTGGGGGAGATGTCTCGTGGCTGATTTGATTCCCAGATGTGTCGGTGCCAAAATACTGCTGAGCGGGGCAACTAAACCTCCCCCCTCCTCCCCTCCCTCCCCGACCCCGGTGTGTGTGAAAGCCGCCTCATTCCGAGAACCAGTTTGAAAAATTCGCTAACTTAAGCTTTCAAGCCGTAGCCTGACTCTCATTCTCACTTTACTTCATTATTCAGTCTTAAAAACTGTGATCCCCTGAGTCATTTTTAACCATGCCCGAGATAGGAGGGCAATTGTTGGAAAAATTGAATTTAAACAGGGCCGGCTCTATCCAAGCCAAACAGAATTTAAAATAACCAACGTAGTAATATGGAGCCGTGTGTGTGTTTATTAGTACATGTGATGTGCTGATTAAGTAAGCAACATTACAGGGCTGCTTTTTAAAAAAAAATTATTTGAGAAAGGATTTCTCTGGGGTTATCGATGGGGTTGGAGATACGGAGCAGAAAATGGCTGCTGGTTAACAACCGGGGCAAGCTGCGTGGGTTTGATAATGGTTCTAATTCTTTTTCTCTCTAGTTTTCTCCTTCTCCTCCCCCCAAGTGGGAGTGAAACACAATCGGAGGAGTGTGAGAGAGATGCTATTGTTCGTTCTGTGAGGTTCTTCTGCTTTCTCCTCTCCTGCTCTGCTCGGCACTGATTACAACCTTGCATCCTGGTCCAGCTCTTGACTCTCTGCTCTGGAGCAGTTCTTCAGTCCTGGGGGATACCTCTCTCTAAGACTGTCCAGCCCCCCCACCCCCACCATATACCCACAAACACACACTAACTCTGGCACGATCAGGGTGCCTGGCACACTAACACACACACTCAGGCACGCCACTGTCACCCAATCAGGCATGTATGGACACACGTATATCAGTGCACACAGTCACACAAACAAGCTCACACATACAGTGGGTTCGGGCCAGGCGGGTTTGGCAGTGACTGTAGACTGGGCCTGTGGAGAGATCTTTACGGAGCATGCAGAGCCCATCTGTGGCTGCTCCTCAGTGATGGGAGGCAGCTGGCTGTGTGTGTGTGTGTGTGTTTGTGTATGTGTTTGTGCATGTGTGTGTGTGTTGTGTTGTGGCCAGAGAAGGAACCAGGGGAGGAGAAAAAGAGGCTTGTGTGCGTTTGGGTCACAGAGCAACCCCAGAATGAGGGCTAAACTCAGGCTGAAACTGACCCAAGCTCTCCCGTCTAGCCAAGCCAAATCTCTTCTCTTCTCTTCTCTTCTCTTCTCTTCTCTTCTCTTCTCCTGGCTCTCCAGCTGGAAGAGCTCAGTCCCTGGGCTCCAGGATGAATAAGTGGAGACGCAGAGTGCAGCAGTCTGGGCCTTCTCTTGCTGTCAGTGATACCGTGGATGACGTTCAATCACGACCGCATACACCCATGCTCGCTTAACTCCCCTGCTCTTAGAGAGGGATGGGCTCGGCATTGACAGAAACCACAGAGGCCATAAGAAGAAACAGATTATGCTCTTTCTCCTCCCTAATGACTTCTGACACTCCTCTCGCTCAACAGTCCTCTTCATCTAGTCGAGCGACGTCCACTTCTGTCCTCCTCGTGGCAAGGCCATCTGGGCGTCATCTTGTTAGCTCATTATGGCCGACGATGGTGTGATGCTTGCCCCTCATGTGACAGTGATCGAGGGCAAGCATACTGAGCTTGTTTGGTGAACATGAGAGGTGTGTGTGTGTGTGTGTGTGTGGTGTGTTCTAAGTGTGCGCCTGTGTGCAACTGTTATGAGTCACGCCGAATTCTGATTTGCTCTGCATGCCAGCCTGTTGACTGAGCTGACTGAAAGCTAGTGTGTGTTTGTCTGTGAGAGAGAGAGGGTGTCTGTGTTCACACGTACAAAAGCAGTTCTCCGCGGGGTGGGATTCAGGATAGTCTGCCTTTTTTTTGTGTGTGTGCCTCTGACATCTTCATTTATGTACCTCTAATGGGGACAACACTGAGGGAAAATACCGAGCTTTCTGCTTTCCAGCGAGTCACGGCTGCCAAGTCTGGAGTTTTAAATGCAACTTGGATTGAGTTTATAGTTTGTCCAATACCACTATCCGTTGGCGGGTTTGTCCTGCTTTTCTATAATAAGGGTCAAATCCTTCCTGCTTTGCTAAACAATTCTGGAGCCAGATGGGCCTTGTTTTGCTTAATTTCAGGATCATTGTGTTTGTCCGTGTGTCTCTCTATGTGTGTGTGTGTGTGTGGGGCCTGCACCAGCATCGAGGCGACTTGTTTACCGTGTTTGACATGTGAGGAAACTGGTGTGTGTACACTGCGGGGCGTGTGTTTATGTGTGTGTGTTTACAGTCAGGCCTCCCTAAGAACATCTTCCCCCTGCAACGGCCTGACAGAAGCCAGCTATGTATACAAGCACACGGGTTGAGCCTCCGGCGATGAGCGCAAACTTATGTCCGGCTCGTCTTGTCTTCAAACGGTAGATGGGGGGACTAGTCCAAACTGGTTTCAGACCTGTTAAGTCAGATAACCAGGAGTTCACGTGACCCCCTGCTGTTACAGATGTGGCGAATTTCCCTGCGGTCGTACAAACATACTGACAGTTTGATGATACGTGCCTTTCTCCCGGGTATGAAGTGATCACACTGTGTCAACAGCGCCTGGTGGATCTTAACCACACATCAGGAAGGGAAGCCATTTCAGAAGCTGCTGTTTGAATGTTTCCATTGTGAGGCCAAGGGAGAGCATATGGCTCTATCTTGATGGATCTGAAAGTGGTTTAAGGCTGGTAGCAGTCCCTGCTAGCAGACAATTATTTAATATTGATTGACTTGAATGGGAACAGGATGCGTCTGTACCCTATGATTACGTAAAATGTAGACTGCCTTAGGCAAGCTTTAAACCCCCATCGCTATAGAGTATATCTTACACAGCTTAACTGCAATACTCTTTGCATAACACAGCTTTTGTGTTCTTAACAGACTTAAGTCTGTCTCTGTGGTGCGGGGTGAATGGCTGTAATGTTTCTCGAGAAGCCGTAAAATCCATCCGAACTGTAAGCCTATGGAATATTGATTGAAACGGCCGTAAATATGGCTGACGCGTGGAAAGTGTCATGTGTAATAATGTGCGGAGGCAGCCACGCCGACTTTGTGGATAATGTAAAAGAGAAATGATAATTGGTGAGGGAACACTTTTCCTGCCGCGATAATTACCACACTGAGCGCAAAGGGAATAGAGTACCTGTTGTGGCGATGATTGCGTATATGTGTGTGTTTGTGTTTTACACGACACACTCGTGTTTTTTTTACAGAGCTGGAGAGAAAGAGTGAAAGATTGAATGTTGGGCAAGCAGAAACAGGAAGAGGTAGCAGTCAGGCTGTTTCCAATGTTCTCCTTGGTAATGACGGATTGCTCCTTATATGTTGTAGAGCACACTTGATTTTAATTGATATGTACGGCATGTTCATGCTGCTGCTCGGGAGGAACAAATCAATTTGACACAATTCTGTTGATATCTGCCTCTTTCTCTCACAGTTCCTCTGTCTAGGATCCATTCATTCAGCAGGGTTGAGGCTGCCTGCCAGTGCTATGCTCGGGGCAGAGGCCTGAGTTGACTGGACGGGGGTGGAGAACATAGGGAAGGGGGGGGGGGCTGGTTTGAGGCTCTGTAAGGGGCTTTGAGTGGGCCCTAGTGTAGGCGGCGTTTTATATGAAAGTCGGTGAGGGCAGGGCGCTTGAATAGGGGTGGCTGGGAAGTTGGGCTGGGAAGGTCCAGGATGCACCC
Source organism: Larimichthys crocea (assembly GCF_000972845.2). Classification (NCBI taxonomy): domain Eukaryota; kingdom Metazoa; phylum Chordata; class Actinopteri; family Sciaenidae; genus Larimichthys; species Larimichthys crocea. The sequence goes on from NC_040011.1 coordinate 40,721,799, forward strand.
CACAGTGCTTTTGTGTGCTCTCACATCCGTGTGTGTGTATGTGTATGGGGAGGTGGCGGTGGCGGTGGCGGTGGTGGTGGTTGGGGGGGGGTGTAGCATATGTGAGATCATGTGCTCATATTCACCAGTGGAATGTAAAAAGAGAGGAGGGAGAGGGGGGGTTCTCTTCTCTCCTCTCTTTTTCCTCCGCTTCGTTGTTTTCTGTTCTCTCACTGCTGCGCTGTAGTGTAGGTCTGTTTGTATAAGCTCTTTACAGGATTGAGCTCGCCGCGGAGCCATCCAGATGAAACAAAACCAACCTCATTTGGCTGTTTTGAAAATGATTCTCTTTATTTGGTTTGGTTCATGGAGATCCACCTCGTTTGACATGAGGGGAATAAAGGCGCTCTCACGTCCAGGGTCATTTCCCAGAACCATCATTTGTATCTGCACGACTCTTCCTCTGTGCACTCAAACTTCTTTCATCAACAGGTCTTATAAAGTCTCTAGACAACATGAATGAAAGATGCAATTCAACCTCCCTTTTTCCCCCCTTTTTCCCTTTCGACCTCCTCAAAAGTACAATAATCTTCAGTCACTCGTCTCCTCCTCTCCATTGCGTGGCTGTGTGTAGCACCGGAGTGGCGCTGATTAAGCCAACAGAGAGACAAACGGGAGACAAAGTCCCAGCCCACCAGTTTAGTTTCACATCCTGGACTGGAGCTGGGCTGCAGCTTGCCAAGTGGAGGGCTTTTAAACTGGGCTAAACACTAATTGCTGCCCTATTTCTTTTATGTTGCTTCTTTCCCATCTGCGATGGCGCTTCCAGACCTCCACAGCAGCCAGAGCCTCATTATAGCAGACAGTTAACAAAGGCTGGGAAACAGAAGCGGAGAATTCACTTAGGATAGCTATCTAACCGCCAACTAGGAGGCCTGCTCGGAAAATTGAATCAATGACAGGGGCCGGCTTGTGATTAAATCCTTCAGGGATATTAAGATATTAAGATTTTGGAAATCTTAATTATTCATCTAAATTGTTGTGGATCTCTTTGAAAGTGAAATAAAACGGATTGTAAAAGCGAGTGTTGGGGTGTAAGGCTTATTGTTTTATTCGAGAGCCAGGCTTTTAAGTATTTTTGAACACGACATCTGACAAAAAAGTTAAAAAACTATAAAACACCTACTTGTTGAGTGAAACAAATCAAGGTCTAATTGTGCTGTTTGCCTGCTCTTTCTTTCTTTTTCTCCCTTCTGCTTTCTCACTTGTTTTTCTGTAGGTGTTTTTTGTGTGTAGAGAGAGAGGGGGGCGGGTGAGTGTGTGAGGGGGGTGAGAGAAAACAGAATGAGCGAAATGTTGAGGAGGTGAATAAGAGGGAAGGATAAAGCTACAGGGAATGAGATTGGGGAATAGAAATAGAGGGGGCTGAGATTGAGGTTTGGGGGGGGTGATCGAGGGAGGAATAGAGAGAAGGTGGGGAGGAGAGGGGGTGGTCAGCAACAAAGCCTAACGTTGCCATGGAAACTTGTTTATGCCTCACTGATGCATCTTGTAGATCCAATTAGAGACTGATTGTGTCTGTGTCTTCATAGACACACGTGCACGTGCACCCTGGCATGGTACGCACACACACACACACACATGCATGCATGAAAACATATGTATGCTTACACACACACACACACACACATATGGGCACATGCATGAGCGTTGCTGCTGAAAACCAGCAAATTGTTGGGAGGGCTAGGACAAAAGAGACCCGGCGTTCATTCTCTTATCGGCCCTTGAATTAACGCAACCCCTCCTCTCACCCCAAGCCCCCTCCCTCACCCCCATGAGCGTCAGACAATAGCGTGGAAATAACGTCTCACCCGCTCTCAAGGCTCGATCCATACATTCCTTAATGACATCATATTCAGCCAAAAAAAAAAAAAAAATGGGCTGGAGGAGGGGTTGATGGACAGGATTTTGAAATTTCATGTTGCGTTTATCTCTTTTTGTGAATGAAGTCATTTATTATTCGGTAATGTCCTGGTCCAAGAAGAATGGTCATGAATGTTGAGAAGGCCTTAATCCAATCATGTTCATTTTCATAGGGGGGGCATTTCCTCAGAAAATGGGACTTTTTAAATGATCATTTCTTACAATGGCTGGCCGTTTGCCAACGTTTAACATCAGAGGAGGAGTGAATGGCGATCATAAGCTCCCCCCTACACTCACACACTCACTCTGTTGGTCTCTTTCAGGAGGCATCACAGTCCTCCCTTCCCTGGGCTTGTCTGAGGAGTCAGGTATTTAGCGGTGAAATGATGTGTGTGATGATGAAATGAGGGGCTGTAGATAAGGTGAGATTACACTCTGGGAGGAAAAAAAAGGAAGGGAGAGACAGAGAAGGGCCCCAGCCCCTGATGTCTTGTTAAAACGTGAGGGATCAGAAAGAACAACAAATGCATTGCGCGCCGCTAAATCCTGCTTAAATCCGCTGGCATGGGCAGATCTAGCAGATAGCCCTGCTGCTGTGCTCGCTGTCTGCGACCACAACACATGCACACACACACACACACACACACACACACACATACACACACGTACATAAACACACCCGTGGTCAGTCCGGCTGTCTGGGTTAATGCTTGGCTAACTGGGACAGCAGAGCTGAACCATGTTGACATTTTAAGCCTCAAACAAGTCCAGAACAATGATTCAGCCCGTCTGCCCCCCCCCCTCATCAGACCGCAACCTCAGCCCATTTTGCTGACCGACTCGTACACACACACACACACACACACATATGCAGGCGTGCATAAACATACACACCACTGCCCAAACACACTGCACGTACTCAGTACCCTCGCCCCCTCTCTTCACACACACTTACACACACGCAGTGGGTCACCTCCTGTTCCCCACCTTTAGTGAATAAAAGAGAACAAGAGCTGATCTGATTGAGTTGGCAGCATAGAGCGAGGTGGAGAGGTACAGTAAGGCCAGATGGATTATCTTAATCCTCCGGTAGATGATCATGGCAGAGCGAAGATGAACCGGGAAGCCTCAACCATCCGGCTGACCCCTACGCACTTTGTTTTCATCGAGAAACTCGGATATCTGAAGCACAAGTGAAGATATTCCGTTGAAGCACCGGTCTTATGTGGAGCTCCAAAAATATGAAAAAATAATCTGCGGCATTCTTTGGATGTAATCCTATCTGTAGCCATTTTTTTTTTTTTTTGCGGCAGCCATTTTGTGTTTGGCCATCTTGTTTCTCCATCCTTGTAAACTTTTGGTATGCTTTGATTCGGATCCAAGTATGAGAAAAAACTTTAGAGGATTTGTGTGAAACGCTCTGTCGTCTATCGCTGAACAATTTCAAGCTGCTACATGTCGTTGTTTTTGTGGGGCCAAATTAACTGCGCTCTGCCTTTTAAAGCCCATGTCAGACAAATCTAAACCCATAACTCCTATAGCTCAAAGTATTAAGGCTGTGTAAACTGTTGTTGAGTTATGCGGGCACTTTTCCAGACTTCTTTATTATGTGTTAGTGACAATTTGTCCTTTTTTTCTTGCTCCTCAGATTTCTGCCCGGAAAGGGCCTGGTGATCTACCCTGACATTGGGGACAAGCTGGACATCATCTGTCCCAAAGCGGACGAAGGCAGAGATTATGAGTTCTACAAGCTGTATCTGGTGAAGAGAGAGCAGGCGGAGAGCTGCAGTACAGTCCTCGATCCTAATGTCCTAGTCAACTGTAACAAGCCCGAGAAGGACATCAAGTTCACCATCAAATTCCAGGAGTTCAGCCCAAACTACATGGGCCTGGAGTTCAAGAAGAACGTGAACTACTACATCACCTGTAAGTTGATCTTGTTTGTATGTTGTTGTTTTTTTTAACCTTCATTTAACCAGAGAAGCTTGACTGAACAATCTGAGTAATAATCTGCGCTTCACACTCAGTTACACACAGTCACACATGGGAGTTTCCTAGTAAAACTGTATTTTAATGGCGCTGCAGCAGTTCCACAGCAACAACTGGAGCTTGCGTGTCTCGGCTTTATGACACAATGATAGTTGACATCCAGGGAGGTAGAGTTGTCTGTCAGCACAGGATAGAAAACTACAGCCAGCAATGACTTATACTCACACTAATTTCAGAAGAATTTTATAATGATTTCCAAGAAGTTGGAACAGACAGAAGTTACTAATTATTTGAAAAACAGATACAGTGTTCAGTTTGTGCACCCCGTTTATTTCATTGCAATTAATTGATAGATATCAGCTTGGCATGCACAAATGTATAATTTCTCAAATAATTCAATATGATGAAAGTGTCCAGAAAGTAATTTTGATTTCAGGTGTAGCTTTTCTTTCATTGAAATGTGATAGTACCAAATAATATAGTTGGATGTTTGTGGAAAATTCAAGAAATTTTACACGTGTAAATTGAAGTGTTTCAGCTTAATAAGCACTTTTATTTATGATACTACAACTACATTTGCTGACAATACTTGTGTACTATTACTAACTAGTATGTTTACTTGCAATTGAATTAATTTATTTACTAAATATCTTCTCATAAACATTTTTATACACATTTATTTTTTCACATGCTTTATCGACAAAGCCTGTTTCTCTGTAATTTATTATTGCTCCCTTATTATGGGATACTTTGACCACAATTATTTTATTTCAAAATGTGAATTCGTTCATTTAATACCTCAAGACAGTCAACCACAACCCATCAGTTTCTGTCTCAGTATTCACAAAGCAACACAATAGTTTAAAGAGCTGTCGGAAGAAGCTAAGAGCGCTGTTCTCCTGGACCATTTGGTCCTCTAAATGCACTGTAGCAACGACCACAAGAGGAGGCATCAGGGGAGCCGATATAGCCTGAACCACAGCATAGTCTGATTCTCTGCTGGGTTTTTAGGTTCTCCTCAAGGCTTTTCATGTCATTCCCATCCCTCCCTGACCTGAACCTTAATAGATAGAGATTTTTTAGGGGGTGGAAATGGGGCCACAACGCAGTCTGGTTCTTTGGTGGGTTCTGGGTTCACCTCAAAGCTTAGTAATTCATCTAAAACCTTCCTCAAGGCTTTTCATGTCATCCCCATCCTCCCTGACCTGAACCATAGCAGACAGAGATTCAGCAGGGGGTGCCGGTGGAGCTGGAGCCACAAGACAGTCTGGTTCTCTTGTAGGTTCTGAGATCTCCTCAATGCTCTGCATTTCAGCTACATCGTCACCGGTTTGAACGTTAATAGTCAGTAATATAACAGGTCCGTTATAGTGCAATCTAAAAAAAAACATATAAGTCATCTTTAACGATGGTGAAAGAATTTATTTGGCATTTTATATTTCTGTGGACTGTGGAGGATAGTCTAAGTCTTACCTGACAGTAACTCAATGTATGCCTGCAGAGCCCACTCATAAATGGGTGTATGAACAACACCTTTGAGGGAAATAAGATAATGTTACTTGTAGTTTAAGTACATCTGAAAATGTTGAAAGTCTAACTCCAGTAAAAATCTCTCACATACCCCGCGGAATCTGTAGACTCCTACATTCATTGATATTTAGTTGCTGTATATCACAATACAGAGCAAACTGTAGACATTCAGCAAGGTCACCACGGGAACACTTTTTTCAAGTATCTTGTTGTTAAATAAAGTCTAAAAAAAAAAAAAAACACAAAATATTTATAAAATAAAAATTTAATCATCCCAACCTCAGCTGGTGGTCACAGGAGGTCCCATTATTTTTTGCTATCCAGTGAAACCCTCTGGTATAGCTTGGCTATAAAAGATAAACCTGGAGATATTATTGTTATTTTTCTAACTGTCAACAAATCCCATGAAAAGGCCAGATACAACAGTGAATTTATCTTGCTAACACACATCGCCTGAGAAGCCTAAGCCATGGATCTCCATTGTTGTTCAGATAATAATAAAACACACGAATGAGCCACACACCGCTGCACTGGGTTCCTTCATTGTGATCAACATGGACACTGTTTATTTTGAGTCCCACATACGATGCCCCGGAGCCGAGGAACACTGAACCAAATGTGCACTACTCTGCAACTGAAAACAGTCCTTGACAAATGTATCGTGTACTCCGTTTAAGGGAATTAAGTTAAACTTTATATTTGAAACCTGTTTTTAAAGACCTTCAGAAGGATCATGGGCTTGAAGTCACACATCCGTCTCTAGTCTTATTAAAGTCTAGAGACTGACATTTAATGTGATTTGTTGACCCTAAAAATTTGCCATCATTTAAGTCATGAGTTGTTAGGTACAAAGCTTCAGTTCATCTGGGAGGCAGTTCATCCATCTTGTTAGCTCAGTAGCTGCAGAATCTAACACTCTAGCTCAGGTCACAATGCAAAATACATTGTTATTCTAGACATTACTTAAGCTTTATCTAATTTTTACTTTAGTTAGTCATTTCCTGGAATGACTTGAATGGTTCTCCAAAGTCATACCATGTGTTGTGGTCGATCCAGTCTGAGGATACTGTCAGTTGGGGGCTCTGCCACATCTGTAATTGATTCCTTACTGAATCAATGAAATGATCAGAGGCGATCGTGACTTTAGAGATGCAATGTCTAAGCTAACATGCAAAAAAGCTGCCCCGTGCCAAAAAAACTTCTGGCAGAGTGAGAAGTCGGCAGAGGCGCTGGCTCGGCAGACCATGAGAAATAAATTCACTACTGATCATTCTTTATGAAGTAAATTGAAGAGATGTCTCTGGAAGCAAAGGCTTAATGTAGAATACTGTCATATCTACTTCAACGTAATTAACCTTTCTACACATTCACCCATTTTTACATTCATCACATTTATCTCCTTAAACACTGTACATTTTCTCTCAATATAGGGAAAAAAAGCTTATTTGAACGATTTAATTAAATAACTTTTAAAGTTTTCTGAAGACACGCAGTTAAATTCAATCTGTGTTAAGAAAATAAACCCGAGCCATGTTTTATCCTCACAGCAGAAAAACGTCTTTATATAGTCTCTGTCTGAAAGGAAAATCCACGCTAAATTAAATCTTCCATATGTTTTTCTTCTGATGTGTAGAAGTTCAGTCGATATTTGTGAACTCTCCCTCAAAGCCAGAATTCAGGGAAGCATGAAACCTGTGATGTTATCAAGCGACAATTTTTACTTTTTTTTTTTTTTTTGGGAAGGGGGTTGCTCCTGTGGCAACATATCATGTGGACTTCTAAGAAATATTTCTTTGAGCTTTATTACACCCACATGTCTTTAGAAAACACCTTGGGCTTTTTTCGGCGTCTGCTCGAAGTTTTCCTAGTCGGCTGTGAGCGTAGCTGCTCCACATATTGTCTCTTGATTACATCATAAATATTTTAACTAACTCTATTAGGGACATGTGCGTGGGCATGCATCTCGACTACAGTGTGAGCCAGCATCAAACAGGAAAATATCAACTTTACTGGGGGTTGAATTTGCTTTTATACAACACTCTTGTGTCTGCATAACATCATTCTCGCTGATGTGTGTATTATGCAAGTGTTAAGAATACTTAACTCTTGCTCCACAGTGTTTCAGACCCATGAACTCATAGCTGGAGGAGCCTGTTGTAAATCCTTCACGAGGGAGGCTGGGTGTGCGGGATGCTGATGGTAGATCATCATCATGCTCATATACTGTAACGTTCTCGCGTCAGCAATAATCGGATGTAGTATTTGTCTTGGTATTATGTTAATGTTGTCCTTTGCAACAGGAAGAGCTTGCTTTATTTATTTCACCGCAGCCTGTGCATACACCGCGACACACTTCATCTATCATTGAGATAATGGCGATGCGTGGTTGGTGTAATATGTGTGCGTATTCTTTGGAGAGCAAGAGAGGGACAGTGAGCACCTGCGCCACATACTTCCTGTTTTTCCTGTACAGTAGACTCCTGTGTGTGTGTGTGTGTGTATGTGTGTGTGTGTTGAGGCCCCTTTAGTCCAGCTTATCCCCGCCTAGAAGATGTGAGTTTGTTATCCCACCGTCTCTGCTGGGAATGGAGTCCAGCCGGCCCGCAGAGTGGTGTAAATCTGCTCGGCCTATAAAGACCCGGCTTATCTTGCCTGATTAACGGTCAAACGTGGCAGACACTGTTTGAGACGAGAAGAAGATGCATAGGGAGTGGACATTCCACTGAATCTTCCGGCAGTCTTTTTCTTGCCCACCCCCCGTGTCCTCCGCTCTGACTCCGCGGCTCCGTTTGTCTTTTCCTTGATCATCTCCACCCCCCCACCCCCCTACCCCTGCACTCCTGTGCTCCTTCCATGGGGTAGAATAAGCAACAGAAGGTGTGGGGTAAAGTAAGCAACAAATGGTGTGTTTGCATATTTGTGTGTGTGTGTGTGTGTGTCCCTGCCTTGGTATCACAACAGGGGATCGCATCCATTCTGTCCCGTCTATCCAAGCCCAGCTTTGACAGGAGTCGTGGGGTGGTTAAAGGTCAAAACTTATGGACGAGGGGTCACGGAAACACAGCAGGGGGTCAGTAATGATAACCCTGCACTGATCTAAACCCCAGACTCGCAGCAGCATGTGCTGTCCATCAGCACCCACACCACCTATGTACACACACACACACACACACACACACACACACAGACACACGTAAAATTCATACGTACACCTTCCCGCCCCCCTGGTGTATGAGCAGACAAACTGGTTGTATTTCATTGCGTTGTCTAAACACAGGATATGGAATGAGCTGTTTGTGAGGAAAATGGCCGTGCTGTGTTTAGGGGTTAGAGTCGGGAGAGAAGTGATTTTAGACAGGAGGCTTTTAAGGCAAAAGAAATGTAATGGAGAAAATGAGCAACAGAGCAGGAAAGCGAGAGAAGCGACAAGCATACACGTATAAACACAGACAGTCTTTATACATCCCCAGTGGAGCCAAAAAGTCCCTCCATTTTCTATCCCATTCGCTCTTCATTGGAATAATGTACCATGACTGCTCGGTGATATGTTTTCAGTGGTTAGCCGGCCCGGTGAGTCCCTGTTCTATATAAGGCCACGAGGCAGTAAACAGAGGCAGCCTGTCGCCATGGACTCTTCTTCTCCCTTGATTTCCTGTGTAGTGGGCAGGGTAAGCCTGATCCCTCCTGACAGCTGTCACTCTCCATCTCAGTGTACCATCGTGGACTCTGACACACACTGACTTCCCCACAAGAATGCTGCCGCTGCAAAGCACACGCTATCTCACCTCCAGAAGATTGCCTCAGTAAAATACATAATGCCTGCTCGCAGCAAACGGCAGAGATGTTTTCATTCTTGTCACTTCGATTCTTTGACTTTGCAGGTAAACCCAGTCCAACTTCCTCCTTATTTTTTGTCAGTCAGGAAATACAGTGTGACTGATAAACACTTTATTATTTGAAGGATACAGAGGTATTGGAAAAGCTCCTCTTATTTCCTGGCTCCTTTAAACACGGGTGCCGACCCAGCCTTTGAAAAACAATGCCTAAGAATATATCTGACAAACAGCATGTGACACTGTGGGATGATCTTTCTCCGGTGCTCACACCTGACAGGATTAAGGTTAGGAGGCATGTTGGATATCACTAACATTCAAGCTTTTTGCGTGGGCTCTCCTGTATCGTTGCTATTTATTGCTCAACAGCCTACACAAGATGCACACCTCCTTTTGGAATAAGCAACACCGTGTTCTTTTGCTCTACAAGTTAATTTCTTGCCCTTGGGAGAGTAAAAGGTCAAGGTTGAAATCCCTGGCCAGGATACAGCAGATCACAAGATCCTCCGTTGCCCTACATTTACAAGGACATAAACACTCTGACATATGCACACACGTGCACTCCCACGCAGGTACGCAGTAATATTGCAAGTAAACTCAGGGATACACAGAAACTAAAGGCTCGTACACAGCAAATTGAATATAAGCACTGACAGGCTTATAGCTCGATTTCTTTGCGGTGCAATAACAATAATCTGATTAGGAAAAAAAAGTGTTAAATGTCACAGTTACCATAAAATTATCATAATCAAATCACAGCGGCTTAGGGGGGAAAAAAAGAAAGAAATGTTGCATGTGTCAGCGGCGCGCTTGACAAAGACAAAGGCATTTTGATTGTCAGATTATAGAGTTGCAAATAACTCACACATTTCGTAGCGCGTAATTAAATGAATTTTTGTCGAGAAACGATAAATGTTAACATCTGGTAACCTCCCCACAGTAAAATCACGCTGAAACATTTTAATTACAAGAAAGAGACACACTGGACTCATACGTGTTAGCAGGAAAAGAACAAAGGACACATTGTTTTATTGCATATTTGGCAGAATGCAGACGTGCTTACAGAACCCGGAAATAATGATTAGTGTTGTTGGCAAACATTTATGTCAGTCCTATTTTAAATGCTGTGGTATGTATCCTGGAGCAAAGACACATATATGCTTAAAAAATATATATATATAGTAAATATATAATTTTATATCCATCCTAGAGGATACTGACTCTGTTAGACATGGGTGCTGACCCAATAAAAACCAATACCTAAGAATATATCTGAGAAACAGCATGTGGCACTGTGGGATAATCTTTGTGCGGCGCTCACACCTGACAGGATTAAGGTTAAGAGCCGTGTTGCATATCATTAACATTCATGTTGCTGTGCGTAGGCCCGTTTTGTATCCCTGTTATTTTTTCTCCCCCTCTATTCACATACAGTCCTCAAAGAAGCTTCCTTTTATTTTGCTACATTCAATCGTTAAAATTAAAATAAAAAAAAGAACTGTGTTATCTGTGTTTGTTATTCTTCACTGAGTAAATTACAAAGAAAGCTTTTAAGAGTAGAAAACCAGTTCTGGATTGACTCTGAGTGACTGAGTAACTTGATGTTACTGATTAGAGTTTCAAGCAGTAAGCCTTAACGGATTTCATTTTCAAAGTAAACCCTGCTAACAGGTCAGGTTAGCGCCAGTGTAGCAGCATGGCCTGGGATAAGGAGATTTAACCCCCCCAACCCCAACCCACCCCACCCCATGAGTGCATATAACCCAGTGTTTATTAGACTGCCAGTGTAATATATGACTTTTTGCTTGCTTTGCAAATCTATCCGAGGCTGCCTCTGCTACTTCTCCTTTGGATATTTCATTCAGAGAGGGTTAGCAGGCACGGCGTTATTGTCGCTGGTTATTGCCTTTCGTTTATTACAGAGGAGTTTGTTTAGAGTGGAGGAGGAAGGGTGGGGTAGGGCGGAGGGTGGGTTGAGGGGACATGAGGACTTTCTTTTAGAGGGAGGGCTGTTCACGTGGCTGTACAAGTGAATGGTAACCAATGGTTACAGCTGAACCCGTCTCTGCTAGATGAAGCTGATATATTCATGTATTCATCTCAATTAGTCCGCTCCGTGCATCTTCAAATGCAGACACTCATCCCTCCTCGGCTGTGCTCCATGCTTATCTTATTAGAATATTTTATCCTGCGTGCGCATTCTCTCTCTCTCTCTCTCTTTCCTACGAAGTCATCCCTCGCTCCATCCCCTTTCAAACATCCCTTCTTACTCCTTCCATTATTCTGCTCCCATGTTTAGAAGTTGCGTGTTTGTGTGAAGGTGCTGCGGGAAGTCTGCGCTCGAGTCATTTTTGTTAACTGATAGCTCAGATCTCCTTTCAACACAGAGACCATAAGGAACCACAGAGCTAACTCCGCGAAACAACAACACTGTTGATTTTTGTTTTCATTTTCATCGTCTCGGCTAACACAAACTCATTTGCAGACAGACTCTCTGCTCCATGAGCGATTTTCAGTTGTCGAAAGTGGCTCCCTGGTTTTCTTTGATTCCAGCCGCCATGCAGAAACCATCTCATCTTTTTTTTTTTTTTTTTTTTTGCAACGCGAAAATAGCTTCAGGCGAAAGGAGAGGAGACGTCTTAAGACCGCTGGAAAGATGCAAGTTTAGAGTAGAGTCCATGGTGATTAGTAAAAGTAAATGTAGGACACAGGATGATGAGCATCACTGTCCATAATGTAAATTGTACCAGACAATGGTGTATTGCTGCATAAAAAAAACATAAGCGCAGGATAAAACAATGACAGGCCATAATCTAAAACACTCAGAAATGCATATTTTCTTTTCCATCTGAGATGTCTGAGGTTGTTTGCCCTCTGCTTTGCCAACAACACATATTCTCAGTGTCTTTCTTCTTCGGCCAATAGCTAAGCTCAAATCACAGCTCTCTGTCTCTCTTATATGGAGCTCTCTCGTTCTATCTCTCTCTTTCTCTCTCTCTCTCTCTCTCTCCGCCGTCCCTAGAACAGTGGTTTCTCTTTTCCAAGGCACACTCTGAAATGGCTTTGTTTTCCGACAGCCATTCAGTGGCACCCTCAGCCAGGGCCTGCCAAGAAGTCCGCCTCCCCTGAGCTGGAGCCTTGGCCTGTTTACACAAACTCATCGGAGAAATATGGATGTATAATTATAGAGGTTGTTAGTTTTAATGTCGCATCCTTGCTATGGAAACCACTGCATGCTTGGTCAGCTACGATGAGGGGAGGCTGATGAAACTCCGACTGGGGATGGCGTGAACATTTCTGCGGAAAGCGTTTCGGGGGAGCAAGAGAGAAAACGGAGCTTCTTGATGGAATCGAATGAGTGCCGAGCAAAGCAAACAAACATGAATCACAAGGCGGTGATAGAGATTGCTGTGGTCGTCCAACGCATAAATACAGAGTCTAAATACTGCTCTGCAGGCCAGGACCAAGCCCGTTTCTGTGAATTCAGCTCGGTGGCAAAATGTCCATGTTCCATTCCAGCACGACCACAGGCACACAAACACAGGACCGGGAGCAGACAAACACACAAGAG
>NC_040011.1:41036445-41166445 GCF_000972845.2 Larimichthys crocea
GATGGAGCATGAGAGAGGGAGAGACAAGGTTGGTGGCGTAAGTTAAAGAGGGTGAGAAAGAAGCGTAGAAAAAGGGGTGAGACAAATGAAATAATAGTCTGTTCCATTTGAAAACCTTGGTGGGAAAGTCTGCCCATGCCATTAGCAGCATGTCAGGTTGTTGAAAAGACTCGTCTGGCGGAGGAGCTGCCATGGATGACGATTCACCCTATTTTTTTTTTCCTTCGGATTCCTGTTTCACAATTCACATCTGATATTCACGTATAGTTCTATTCCCCAGCTTCTCGTATGTAGGCAGTTTTCCAATAGCATTCAATCGACAGTTTCACAGAGCTCACCCGTCAACAGTCACGCACCACCGCACAAGGTCTGGCATGCAAAACTTCACTTCAGGTTTTTGTGAATTCCTGTCTCGCTCATCCCATTTGGACGATCTCGTTGTCGTCTGCTTGTGTCCAGTTCGACTTTGTGAAACTGTTGGACGGGAAGGCGCTGCCCAGGTCCTTGACTGAGCCCGTCTTGACCGCCAAAGCACCCAAAGGCCTGCTGCTGAGCGGCCTCCAAGAAACAGGCTTCATTGAGTACATGGACCCCGGCACCTGGCACCTCGCTCTCTACAATGATGGACGCAACCTGGAGCAAGTGCTGCTGCACAGCACTCCCATAGGTGAGGAGAATAACGTAGTAGCTTTTCTTCGCTGTTTTCTAAAAATGTATTATGTGCGTATTTCATTGTTTGCTTCCCTCATTCAACATGACATTAATGACAAAATGACATGACCAAAAAAAAAAAGTAACATGGCCAAGAGTGGTTTGAAACCCATTGACATCTGAAGGGAACTTTTCCTGTTACAACAGTGAGTTTGACATGGCAAGAGACAGCCGTTAGAAATGGGAGGACAACTCCTGTAGTAATGACAGGGCTTGCTAACTGCAGCTCATTGCTATGACACACACGGATGGCAGTGTAAATTGAAGGATGTGAATAATGCAAGAGTACGTGGCTGAATATAGACAAGTGGATAATTACCAGGGCAGTTTCTTCACTCCCACTTTGTCCAGTGCTCCTTAAGAGAATACAGTGATGGAATAACAAAAAAATAGTGTTGGGAAATGTAGTAGCATAGTAACATCATGGGGGAGCAGGGCTCAATTTACATGTCGCAGACAGGTAAAATGGCAATTACAAATCATGCAATGTGTGATGAACGGATATAATGAGAAGCACTCCATGAAACAGACTAAATTTTAGGATTTTTGTCCTGCTGATCTTTAAGTGGCGTACGTTCTAAAAATAACCCGCAATAAACGAAATCCGCAAAGTAAGTTTTACAATTATTGTACATGTTTTAAGGCCGTAAAACCCCTAACCACACTCTTTTATACACTTTTCTCAGACAGGCATTAACATTTTCTCACATTTCTCTCTTATTTAAACACTCTCCAAGTTCAAACTTTAGCAGATTTAACAAAAATAATTACAATACTGTATTAGTAAATAAAACCAAAGATCAAAACCTGTTTTCAAGGCCAAACATTTTTAACAAATTTAATGATCAATCTACAAGGTTTGACACATAAGAAATTATTACCAGTAACTCACGCGTATTTCACAGTTCCTCTGACGGTGCCGAACACAATGCATGTTCATACTGTACAGTACGCTGTAAAAAAAAAAAAAAGCATGCAAAATTACACACAAAAAAATCCACAAAACAGCGAGTCCGCGAAAAGTGAATAGCGAGGGACAACTGTATTTAGTTTTTAAGTTATCCTGCTCCGAATGTTCTCACTGCTAAATATGTGCATCACCAACCTCTTAACAGCCCCGAGTTGTAAGCCAGTCATTAAACAGCTCCATAGTACCAAAACATTGTACTGAGGACATCTTTCATAGTCATATTGACAGAGTTCTTTATTCAATGACTGGCAGCATGTGACAGCTAAACACATATTTTAGAGCTCAGATTTCAGAGCTGTCAAACATTTGTTGACTCGTGTGCTGTCTGTAAAATCTGGAATATGCCAGGCCTATTTTGAGTCTCGCATTTTGCGCTAAGCCGGAAACAGCAGTGTTTACAAAGAATTAGCTTCAATGTCAATAATCAAAACAAATATAGACACAAGAGATGAGGAAAATAATAGTAATGATTGATGTCAGAGTTCATTTCGCTGGCTTTTTACACCTCTAACGAGGGTTATAAGCGTACACCGCATTGTTTTGGAGGCAGAAAATCAAAACCATTGAGCTACAGTACAATAAATTCTAATAAGAGACACAGTATGCTGAAGCCCAGAGTGGAGCTTTATGGGGAGATGAGGGAGAAATGAGATGATCTCTGTCGGGAAATTGAGCTTTTCCGCGGCCAGTAGTAACTGGATACAAGAAAGATACAGAGAGCATAAATAAGAAAAAGACTGTCGTGAAAATAAATAAATAAAATAAAATTGAATCAATACGGTGTATGAGTATGACAGGGAGAAAATATGAGAACATAAAAGATATGAAAGCAATACATAAAACAGAAACAAGGGGGCATATCATGTGCGAAACTCGTGTTGAGTGTTTAAACATACAAGCAGGATTAATGACATACGTGATTACACGAGACAGTAAAGACTGTCATAGATAATCACTGTAATCATCATGTTGATAAAGGTAAAAAAGGAGAAGGAACAATAACATTTCTGGTGTTCTGTCTCCGTCATAGACCTCACACCCGCCCACACACACACACACACACACACACACACACACACAGCAGCAGCATTCAGTTACATCTTAACTTGCTGCTGCTGCTGAGTAGGACAGAAAATTGTCGGCACAAATGCTGATATATATACTGTAATATATGCTGATATGTGTATACACTATACTCTATAGTCATTCCTCAGTGAATCTGACTGTAATGTATAAACGGCTCGCGCAGAGATGTTAAAAAAAGAAAAGGGGATGAAAAGGTGAGAGGACACGTGCTGATATATATATTAAAAAAAGACACTATTATGTGGATTCAAATTGAATTTTCAAACATATTTCTCCCATTTTGTACAGAAAAGAAGCGACACACACACACACACACACACACACACACACACAGAGAACATCTTTTTTTCTCTCCTCCACTGTTATTGACATTTACATGTGACCTACGAAAGCTTCAGCTTAATGATTTCTGCCGTTTCACCACCTCCACTTCAGTCCCATCTTCTTTAATTCTACTCAGCCGGCACCCAGGCAGAGAGTGGTGCTTCCTGCGGGGCTATTAATTATGCATAATTGCTATACTTCAGCTGTCATCACATGTCCTCGCCAATATTATATCTCTTACACAACGGCCAACAAAAGTGCAGGGAAAAAGTTCCATGTACGTATCTACGGAGCTTTTAATAAAATGCATGGCAAACAACAACAACAATAAAAGGAAAAAAGTGGTCAGCTAGTGTCTGGATACTTCTAGTTAGCTGAGCAGCCATTTCATTTTTTCATAAATTCATAAAGCCCAAGGATCATAAAGCAAGGCTGAAACTTTACAGGCTCATAAAGTACAATTGGAATGCTTATTTGACCAATCAGATCACTTGGCTGGAAGCACCTATTTTATATTAGCGTTTAACTGCAATAACTTATGGCATGAGTGATTTCTAACTGGGAAAGGGTTTAGTCGGTGGAAAGAAACCAAGTGGGTGTTTTACTGATTCACCCCCGCACACGTACACACACACACGCATAGACATGAACATGCACGTGCACACGCATTATATATATATACTGTAACAAATAAAGACACGGTTCGCCATACATTACCTGTTAATTGCCTGGAAATTTTTATAGTTGGGACATTGACCTGAAAGATACAGAGCTTATATCACTGTGACAACCGTGCAGCTTACAGCCTCATGGGGCTCTCTGACGGATCACTCCCCTCCTCTGGATTAAAAAGGAACTCTGTGACCTTGCAGACGAGTTTTTTGTCTATTGGACGTGTCAGGTGCGAGATACAATATTGAGATTGTGTACGAGAGGTTTCTTTATTTATTTATTTACATACATTTTTTTTTCATATATGGAGAAAAGGTTTGTGAGTCCACCTGACTGTGTGGGAGAAAAGATGATTGCCACTCTTTCTTTCCATCAGTGTGACGTTGACAGGTGATGGAGGTGAAAATGACTTTGGTTTCTGTAGTGATGCGCTGCTGTGGAGGATAACGCTGTGCTCTCGGCTACTGGCAGGGCCTGTCTCATTAGCATGTGTCACACGTGCCTCAAGGCGGGTGTCACATAATAACTTTGCGTGCATGTGTTTGTAAATGTGTGCGTGTGTGTGTGTGTGTCAGAGAGAGCGAGAGAGAGCGAGAAAGAGAGAGAGAGAGAGAGAGAGAGAGAGTGAGCCATGCCACTGAAGGATTTGTCATCCATGCTCCCTGAACAGAGCGAGCCAGGGGACTGCAGCGATTTGACTCTAGAGTCGATGCCCGTTCAGAGGAGCCAAGCAGGACGGCGCAGGGTCAAATAAAGGATGACACCCATTTTAATTACTCTATCTACCTTAGAAAGAGCTCGCCTGGCACGACACAACTGGCTGCACAGTTCACCTCCCCGGCTCAGCCATCCTCTGTGTACCAGAATCTTCCATTTCGAGTAGGGCTGACAGAGCTCAGCTGGCTTGTGTTGCTCTAAAAGCATAGACGCGCTCTCCTTCTTTTTATATATCTTTGCAATGGTGTCAGTGCCCGGAGAATGAGATCTGACAAGATGGACATATCAATGGGAGATGAGGAGAATAGCAAAAGGAACACGGTAATTGAAGTCCGTTGGAGGAATATGATGAAACCCGCAAAGTCTACAAGGTTATGATGAAACACAGAAATCCAGATGAGACAAAGTACAAGCATCGCACTGATCCTCGCTGTGGCCACGCGGTATCATCCACTCACCACTAAACTTGCGTGCCCACGATTCGACTTGGTTGTTCAATCTTGTTCCAAACTGCGTCCCTTGTAAACAGTTTGTTGATTAAGCCTTGATGTTTGTGAATTTGCGTGCAGTGTGTTTCCAACCTGTAATGCAGTATAATGTGCTTAGTGCTACTGAGTGTAAGTGAGTGCTTGGCCATCCCCCAGAGAGTGATAGCAGCTGGATCACGCTAATCTAATATAGCCCCTGAGTCTGGGGAGCCATCCATTGCTTATCAAATCTCTCATTCAATAACAGAGAGCTATGCCAGCTTATGGAGTTACATGTGGAATGTTTTCAAGTTGTGTGTGTGTGTGTTTTTGTCCCCCTCCCCACACCCCTTTCTCCCTATTTATGTGTGATCTGTGCCCGCGTGGATGTTGGTGCATGTCGTGTGCCGCTGTGCAGACTCCATGGATGGTTGCTCCACCGACTGTAATGGAAACGGAGAGTGTGTGGCTGGACACTGCCACTGCTTCGCTGGATTCTTGGGTCCTGACTGTGCCAAAGGTAAGAGATATCTGGCATAAAGGATAAGGCTGCCACCGTTTGATAGTTTGCCTGCTGGCTACAAACCTCATTAAAACAAAAATCTAAGAGTTTGTTGGCTTCTCAATACTTTCTGACCTTCCTACTCACTCTGTGAGTCTAAAACTTGTATACTGACTGTATAGTATCCTTTCAGAAAAAAAGATGAAATCTACTAAAGTTTTAGTGAATGTTACTGGAAAAGGAGTAAACAGTGAATGTGGAAAAGGATTCATTTCAGCCATTAACACACCTTTGGTCCATTAGCATGTTATTCATCAGGACTGGTCAAATAATGGTGGGACCTGCATTTAAAACTAAAACAATATCAAATATTTTGATTCCTTGTTTGCCCTGTTTTCATTTGTTCATATTTTAGTAAGACCACTTTCCTGTTTTCTAACGTGCTCTCGTTTTAATTTGCTGCTGCTGCTGTTTTCTGTTAATGAAAACTCATCATTTCCTCCATGTTGACCCGTGCTCTTGATAAATCCAGTGTAATGTACATTTCCACAGCGCCGATTCCATTAGCGCGCCATCAGAGCCACTCTGATACGTTCTCTTTTCCTCAACAGACATCGATTCGCCGACTATTTCCCGTCGCTTCCGCTCCCGCTGTTTTTCAGGCGCTGTCAATAAAACTTACCTACGCATTGGTTTTCACATTAAAAGCCTTCAACGCGACTCAAAGGGCATATTATTTTAACGACAGCTTTTTATCAGAGAGCTCACAGTGTTGAGGTGATTGACTTAAAAATAAACTGCGTCCGTGTTTGGGATGACGAAGCGGATCGTGCCACCTGGCGCAACAGTGTGTCTCACTGATGTTTTCAAAAGTTTTTTAGACAAAACAAAACACAGAGGAATAAACTAAATCAGACTTTTCATGAGATTTGTTCACAACAAGAAACATATTTCATCTATAGCATCGTCATCTTTTAACTGCAGCAGCTCTACCTGTCTCTCCTGCTCTTCTACTTGGCATTTGTTCCGCCTCCGTATCCTCTCCCTCTTCCTCTCTCCCTTGTCTCCCTCACTCTCTCCTCCTCCGTAAAAAATTATTGTAGTTGTATCCGTCTCATTGTGTAGAAACAGCTGATGTGATATCACATCCCATGATTTATTTACGCTCATCACTTATTCCCTCTCATCTTTGCTCATTTGCCGCCGTTATAATATTCCTCCGTTTGAAAAGTTAGACAGCAAGTTTTGGCAAGACTTGTGAAAAAGTGAAGTGTGAATTTATAACTGTGGGGTACAGAGTCTTAGATTTAACAAAGGATCAAACAAACACATAACACATGCCCGCACGCATGAACGCACAGGGCAAATTATCGCAGAGGAAAAAAAAAGAAAAAGAAAAGAAAAAGCATTTGCCTCTGGTTCATCTCTCTAATCCATTTGAAGTCTGCAGCTGCCATACCTCCTCTGGCTGCAATGAGGAGGGTGTAACTGTCAGTGCATCATCAGACACTCACTGACTTCATTCTACCTGGCTGTCATTACATTAGCCACACAGCTCTCCATCTCTGCATGGAGATAGCTCTGCTTTCCACCCTCATTCTATAAACCCCTAATGCTCTCTTTCCTAATCTTCCGTTTTCACGATTGTTTTCACGGCCTGTTCAGAGCGAGTGAGGTGACGTTGGGGGGGATTTTCTACAATTCCTGGGTTGCCGTGGTAGCCGGGCTCAGGTGGTGCTTGAGTAAATTGAAACAGTGTGAGGGATAAGCTTGAGTATGGGTGTGTATACGTGCATATGTGTGTGTGTGTGTGAGAGAGAGAGAGAGACAGGAGCTGCTTGAGGATTTGCTGAATCCGCGCACTAGCTGAGATAAGAGAGCGTAGCCCCACTCACGGCAGGTTACTGCGGTCTCCCAGCTAATATACTGCAGCACTGCGTGTGTGTGTGTGTGTTTGCATGTGTGTACTACTGAGTCTGTGGATGTAATCGGTGTTTGTCCTGTTGCAGATTCATGCCCCGTGTTATGCAGCGGTAACGGCGTGTATGAGAAAGGAAGGTGCGTGTGCCTGGCAGGTTGGAAGGGGGCAGAGTGTAATGTGGAGGAAGGTCAGTGTATCGACCCCACCTGCTCCAACCACGGCTCCTGCATCCAGGGAATCTGCATATGCAGTCCCGCCTACAAGGGGGTTAACTGTGAACAAGGTAAGATGTTTCACGCTCTCAGCAGTCATGAACAAAACAAAAATGGCCCCATGTGTACACATAAATGCTCTGCTCAAAGTAAGCATTGAATTTAAAACTGCATTAATCAATAGTTTTAATCGACAATATATCAAAAGTGTAATATGACAGGGCTCCTTCGCAGAAGTCAGCTTTACGAGGTGTTTTAATCAAGTCAGGTAAAAATCAGTCATGTCAGTTCATACAGCCCAAATGGCTTTACAATCTGTACAGCATATGACGCCCCATAACCTTAGATAATAGGAGTTAAAACCAACTCTCTCAAAACTTTAACATCAGCAACTCTGCCCACATCAACCCCAGCTGCTGCACTTTCCAGCTGCAGCAGGCAGCTGTTTACAACCTGTCCAGCACCAAATGGCAGGCAGACAATGTCAGCGACTCGCTAGTGAAAACAGTGGGGGGAAAAAAACACATATTTAGCCCAGGGGTTAGTGAAGTTAAGTCAGTGAAGTATCAGTGTCAGTTGTTTTCTGCTTGTCCAATTACCTCCAAGCGGCCAGTAATTAATGAAAGCATCATTAATAATGATTTTTTACCTGGCCTCAACTCACCTTTTTTCAGTGATAGCACTAGATGTTCATCAAAGCAGAAAAACCCATTTATCCACCAAATCAAAATAAATTATATATATATATATATATAAAAAACACCCACACACATTATGTATAACATCAGATCTTGTCTCAAAATAATTTCACATCAAATTTAAACTTTTTTTCTTCAGTATCAAAAGCAGTCGGGATGATTGTTGTCTGTGCATCGACGGGTTTCGGCGCAAACAGGAACTGAGGCTAGAGGCTAATTCGGCATGAATTTTCATTAGATACAGATTTAACAAAACGTTAACAAATGTAGGCTGCAAACAGAGGTAGCGCGGAGTTAATTCACTAACATTCCATAACAACATCATAATACTTCTTCCCCTGGTGGCAAGAACTGTAAACATGCTAATCCCGAATGGAAAAAAGAGAAACAACAACATCTACGACTTTTTCTGTCAGTGCTGATGGATAAAAATGACTATGCAGTTATGGATAATTAACGCAAAATATACGTCCACAAATAAATAACGACGTATTATTATAGATAAAGATAAAACTTAATTGATCCTGAGGGGGGAATTCACAAGCTATCCAGCAGCATATAAAGTCATTAAAATCAGCTCCACGTTTAGCAGCTGCAGCTTCAGTGATGACCACAGTATGCATGCAATGTTTATAATACAGTAAATTAATATAGATTATTATAAAATGAGCCATTCTGAGTACTTTTGGTACTTCAAATATGTTTTCATGTACTTTTTACTGAAAAATAAAGTTCAGACTTATTTTTACAAAGTGTATTTTTACACCGCGTTTAAAAAATGGCCTGAGGTTCAAATGACAAAAATATCAATGATTCAGCTCGCTCAGGTAACCGAGGCACTTCCAGCTGTCGATGAAACCAGCTGCGGGCCTTTTTTTATATCCTCCACTCGTCAGCCGTCTATTGTAAAACCACCCAGTAAATTAGCGAAAAACAAACAAAGCTGTGATATTTAAAACAATTATGATGTTACACTTGATCATAACCTGATGTGCACAGCTGTCCCAAAGCCCGCCCCCGCTGTCACCTACAGTATCTGAGGCCTGTGGAGACTGAATCAGGTGTTTGACCTTGAGCGGTGGAGCTGAGCTGAGTCGAACTGTGCTGAGCTTTGGCTTGGCGCTCAGAGCTGTAATTACACACACTAACACAGCGTAGCGCAGACCACCATGACCCGCGCACACACACACACACACACACACCACGCACGCGCATGCACACACACACACACACACACAAACTAACCCATTTCACCCCTTATCAAAGCCTCAGTTCTAAGTGTCCTATGAAGTGTAATGTTGTGGAACAGATACAGGGATTGTAGCTAGGGTGGTTAACTCCTGGATGGGATGCAAAGAACACTGCTTTCATACTCGGTGAACTGATGATTATAATGAGGCAGGCGGCCTCCCTCCTCTCCACCTCCCCCTTTCTCCCGCCACCCTTTCACTCCCCCATTCACCTCTGACTCATTCTTGCTTTTTTTCCAATTTGTCCTCTCACTCTCTCCATCTCTCTCTCTCAACAGTGGACTGCGTAGACCCTCAGTGTGGCGGCCACGGTGTGTGCGTGCGTGGAGAGTGCGTGTGCTCGGCAGGCTGGGCAGGAGTGAGCTGTGATGACCCGCTGCCAGCCTGTCAGGAGCAGTGTTCAGGACATGGCACCTATCTCCCTGAGTCAGACACCTGCGCCTGCCAGCCCAACTGGACAGGACCAGACTGCTACACTGGTAAAAACCTGAGGATTATTGTTCACCCGCAGAAAAAACACAGAAAATTGCAACTGCACATCGCCGCTTCGCCAGTGTTCTTGTAGCACGCGTGGTCCTGCCAGATACTATTTTCTGGGGATTTGATAGACATGAGAGAGAAATATGGATTGGAGCCACTGTGTGTAATGGGTCTGTGTGTGAGTGTGCATTTTTGCATGTGTGATTTTTTGCTTTCTCTTCATGCTGGTCGTAAATGAGATTTCCCCCCATGACTCTCTGACGGCAGCACTCTGGATCGCAACACCCCGCCCCCACAGCGCACCTTGCACCAGCACTTACTTTATACTTTTTACACATATACTCATGCAGACACGCAAATATCCTCATGCACACACACACTGACACACGCGCACATTCCCTTCAGCTAAATGAGGGGGAAAACAGGCAGGCGAGAAAAAGAAAAGACCTCTATTCTCGCTTTGCCGCAAGGCCTTTCAGAGGCTTCTACTCTGAGGAATATTCCAGCTCGGCATTTAAAAGCTTGCTGTTGTTAATTGTATACCTCTTTACCTGCACCACTACCTATTAGTCAGTGTGTTTTTTAAAATCTGGTTATATAAGATTTCCTACGTCAACAACTACCTTCGCACTGAGCTGAAATAGACAGCCGCATGTGAAGAAAAGGCAGTGAGTTAGCCATTGTAACAAGAAATCTAAAAGACTGTGTACTGGAGTGTCTAAAATATACAACGCGGTCCTCTGTGCTAAGCAGTGAGAACACTGTCCTTGTCCTTGCAGTGCAAATTGACAGAGAGGAAAATAGCTATTACAGTACTGAGTCTCCTCTCCTGTTTCCACCACACTAACGCCAGTGTTGGGAAGGATCCGCTTTACCATGCATGCCAATGATTTGCAGGCAATAGGCATTAGCTCCTGCTCTCAGGTGCATGCATGCCTTATTATGGTGATATAGCCCATGATAATGATAGACCGTAGCTGAATATCTGAGATATGAGTGGCCTCTCTCTACCTGCCGGGCTTTTAATCAAAAGGACCCAGCAATTCTACATCCTGGCCTTGTTGAAGCATAGCTTAGCTAATGTAATTCTAATAGAGAGCTGAAAAACTCTCCAACTTTAATCCACTTTTTCCTCCCTCTCCAATGCTATGTATATTTAAATTGAAATAACTTTTTTACCGCAGCTGGATAAGTAGTCTTTGTGTGCCTCCAGCACTTTGCTCTCTTTACTGATGGATGAGGCTTTGCTTCTGCGGAGAGAGAGAGGGGGGGGGGGTACGATGGCGAGGAGAGCGCGCACAGAAGAGGAAATAGACAAAGGAAGAGGAGGGGAAGAATTTTAAAGGGGTGTTGCGAGAGAGAGAGAGAGGGGTAGGGAAAGGGGATACTGAAAAGAGAAGTCTGACAGAGACAAAGATGGAGAGATGAAGAAAAGGAGAGGGTATTAACAAACCCACCAAATCTGATCAAAATGTCAGAAAAGAATAATCGAGCTGAATTGGAGTCTCTGTAGTTTAAATATGCGGCGCAAATACGAATCATTTGGCTGTTATTATGAGCCCATTCACTCTCACCCTCCTTTAGGGAGCTCATCTATTAGAGGTGGTAAGATTGTGTATTGTGAGAAAGTAGACTTTGTAGTCTTCTATCCTCTTCCATCACATGTGCTTTTTTCTCTCACCTGTATCCAATGACTCACCGCCCCCTCATTCTCTTTCTCTTCTCTCACACTTAAACGCTTTTTTTTATTTTTTATTCTCACGTGCTTCCCCACCCACCTGTTTCGGCAGAGCTGTGCCCGGTGCCATGTGGCAGCCACGGTGTTTGCTCGGAGGGCCTGTGCCAGTGCGAGGATGGTTGGATTGGCGCCGCGTGCGACCAGAGAGCATGCCATCCCCGCTGTGAAGAGCACGGCCAGTGCCACGACGGGACCTGCATCTGTCAGCCCGGCTGGGAGGGAGAGCACTGTAACATTGGTGAGCTGTGTGTGGGATTGTTTAATTATTCTTTGTGATATTTTGATTAGTATGATTAATAGGATTACAAAACAAAACCCAAAAAAAAAGGTGTTGCTGTCATCGGGATAATTTCCATTTAGGATCGCTCACAGTTCTCACTTTCTCCCTCACAGTTACTCACGATTTGGACGTCGTTGTGAAAGGTAATTTGTCTTTATTTATGATTTAAATTTCATACTGTGCTCCTCCAACAAGCTCACAAACAGCAACAACAAAAAAAACTAAAACGTGTGTTTTGTCCGTGTGCACGTGGGGGCACACCTTTCAGACGGCTGCCCGGGGTTGTGCAGTGGGCATGGGCGCTGTACCCTGGAGCAGAGTGGCTGGCGCTGCGTCTGCCAGACTGGATGGAGTGGGCCTGGATGCAGCGTTGTCATGGAAACTGACTGCAGTGATGGAACAGACAACGACGGAGGTGACATTCTAACATCATCTATCATTTTCTATCTCTTCTTCTTTTTCTTACCTCTTTCATTTCTGTCTTTCTGCCAGATTGTCCATTCCATTCCATCGCTTCTCCTCCTGTTTCTCCCGCTGAAAAAATCTGCCTCATTGTTCCTCCCCTTCATCCCTCTGTGCTGTCCCTGTCCTGCTGAGACTCCTGTAGAGTCCTGCTGGTCATTATTATATTGAATATGTATTTCTGTGTGTGTGTGTGCGGGCGCTTTTTTTGTTTTTTTTCTTATCACAGCTAAATGTCTAATATGCATACCACCTGCTAAGATAAAAGGCACTCTTCAGGCAAATTTCCCCCGTCTAAATACAGCAAACCATGCAGAATAGAGTTCTGCTTCTTTGCTTATGAGGTCCTTGGCGACAGGTGAGAGGTACGCGTTGCTCAGACTCGGGTGAAGAGTCAAGAAAGGAAGATTTCTGCTCATTACAGTCTTTCCTCGTCATTTCAGTCCCATCTAAGGCTGCTTTCCAATCCGTGACATATTTTAAGAATATAGTGCAGGATTACATCGCCCTCAACTGTGCCCGTTCACTTTGAAACTCCATCAAATATCCATTATGGACAAGCGTGTTGTAATCCATCATGGCGAACAAGGTAGTGTTTGTGTGGAGTAAAAGCTTTCTTGTTTTTTTTGGGATGGGGTTTGTTTTTTTATGTGGTTCCAAGTTTTGTGATGAGTGGCATTTGAATCACGGCACACAGCAGCGGGAAACCTCAAACACATACATCGTTTTTTTTGTAGTCCTTTTTTTCAGGTAGTGCGGGGTGCTGATAGCTGCAATGTAACCTTTTTTTTTTTTCCCTGCACATTGTGTACCAAAGCTGTACGACTGACTGAGCCAACACTTCAGAAAGTCCATGTAGATGGCTGTTTTGAACATGAATTAAAGCCCCTTCGCCTGGATTATAACCTCAGAGACATGCAATAAAAATGTCTTGAGGACTTTAAAACAGAGCCTGAATAAAGCAAACGAGCGTATGTAGGCACTGATGGCTTTTGTCTTGTATTATTGGATTATCTCATTGTCCTTATTATGTTTTTATGTTTTTGCCTGTCGTGTCGTGCATTCACACATTGTATATTAGCTGCTAATTCAGTCACACCGTTAACAAACTGAACCCTTTCTTACCTTAAGAGTCATACCAAATGATTCACCTATAAGACCAGCGTGCTAGTCGTGAAGATTACAGGACAAACAGTCTCCTGTAGCTTTGTCAAGTGATGTCATCAGGAAATAACTCTGCTCGGAGACTACAAATTTGAAATGTAACAAACTCAGACTGTACAGTTAAATGGAATAATCCGACATATATATATACTTTCTTGCAGAGAATTAGATGAGAAGATCGATGCGGTAAGCAGCAAGGAGGAAGTTCCTGGAGTCTTATCTTCACAGAGATTCCAGGAACTCACTGCACTCGGCCAAGAATTAGTCATACAACCCCCTCCTCATAAAAACCACAAGTTGTTATTGTGGTTTCTTTATGGATTAAACAAATGAGATTTTTAATCAACGAGCTTCAGAGGTGGATTTTGTTACCTTCGGACAGAGCGTGGTTAGCCATTTCCCCTCCTGATTCCGGTCTTGATGATAAGCTGAGCTAACCAGCAGCTGGCTGTGAACTTAAATTGAACAGACAGCTATGAGAGCACTATCAATCTATTCGTCTAATTCTCTGCAAGAAAGTGTATTTCCAAAAATATCTCACTACTACTCCTTTAAAAGACTCTCAGAAGGGTCTGACAGGACAGTACTATTGATTGCATTATGGGATTTGTAGGATCCTGTAGCTTGATCCTCATTTCGGAGAATCAGGATTTAAAAAAAAATCAGGACATATTAGCCCGGGCGACTTTAAATATAACTATTCATTATTTTTCATCACTTGAATACATATGTGTTGATTTAATTCAATATCGGATTTTCTTTCTCTCTGTGGGTAGGTATAAGTAGTAGAGGTTGAGGTGAGGTGGTGAGTGGGTGGAGGAAGCGACATATTCCACTCTAAATTACAGTGGAACAAAATATGCATTAAAATATATACTCTATATGCAAAAAAAAAAAAAAAAGACCATATGGATACTATATGGCAATATGTGCTATTGTACTGTCATATGAATTTTGATGAACTTTCTCAAGTGTCTGTAATGCAGGTATGTATCAAACTGTTCATCTTAGGGATGATTATTGTGGAGAAAAGACTCACTAACAAAGCCTCATGGAGACCATTTATGCTTCTCTTATCTTTCCATCCTTCCACCTCTCCGCACGCCTTTTGAAATACCATAATTTTCTACCACACAATTCAGCCATCTCCCTTAATTGGCAGATATACCGTAGGCACTCATAGCCTTCTCTCGCGGCAATCTTTTTGTCTCTGAAGATAGACAGAGATGGAAAGATGCTATCACAAGTAATCAGAGAATAAAGAGGAACTTTGAAGAGAGAGTTTCAATTATTCCGTCCAGATGGGAGAGAGGAGGGCATGTATTGTTCTTCCTCTTCAAAAAACATCATCCCCCCCCCCCCCTCCATATGAGAGGCAGTAAAATCAAGTCCACATTCATATTTATACATATTTAAAAATCTGCGTTTATACTATGCCTCTTTGTGCCTACAGTAATTGTTAACAACCATGCTGGTATTATTAGCCGTCCTTTTAATGTCATATTAGAAATTCAATTAATGAATGCGCTTTCAAGTTGAAGTAGTGAATCGTATGGAAATCAACCATTGTACTGTGCTACCTTTGTAGGAGGGGGTTATAATACAATATCGTTGGCCTTTAGCTCTCTGCTCTCTGGTCAGATGCATTTAAATGTCAGCGCTGTGTCGTGCCTTTTCAGAAACAGGCTTGAAATAGGAAACACAAATGCCAGCCGGACCTCTATTACCTGTTGCCTGGCTTTGTATCACATTGTTTGCACCAGACTTTCTATGGATCACAAACACATAATGCCGGTGATTCAGGTCTAATTTATAGCAATAGATGCTATAATTGAATGCTAATGTCCCCTAATGAATCTCATTTGATTGATACCCGTGATAATGATGATGTGCAGTTCATTGTTGTAGATTAAATTACTCACCAATCAACAAGGTGAAAGAAATTATTCCGGAGCCGTTTTAAGGTTTTAGTGTGTGTGTGTGTGTGTGTGTTTTCTTAGCACATTACATACAGTACCTTCACCTTTTTTCCTCTGCACCTTACTCACAAAGCCTTTCTTCACAAAATATAATAAAGATGTTAATGCCTCACCGATATTAACTGTGTAAATTTAAATAAACCAGTGGTTCTCAAAGGTCTGCGGGCCCAGGGGTCCTTGAGTTGGTTCCAGTGGGTCTTCTGCACAAGGGGGAATCGTTAATTTTCACTTTAATTCTGTCTATAAGTAACCCATTAACAGAATATATGACTATTTCAGTCATGGGTTTCATAAACTTCCTGTAATAAACAGAAAAACGACATCAGATGGGACTACCTGAGACAAAATCTGTCATCTAATTTGGGTCAGTTTAGGGGTCGTTGATTTGAGAAAGTTTTAGAAGCACTGCTCTCTGTGAACACGCATTTTTTATTTTACTGCTTTTTACTGTTTTTTTATTTTCCACATTTTGAACTCCCCTTCCCCTTTCAGATGGCCTGACGGACTGCGTAGACCCCGACTGTTGCGAGCAGCTGAGTTGTGGCTCAGATCCTCTGTGTCACGGCTCAGCCGACCCCTTGGCCCTGTTGCAGCAGAGCCCGCTGCCCTCCACCGCTCCCCCCTCGCCCGCCAGCACACACACTCACAGCTTCTACCACCGCATACGCTTCCTCCTCGGCAAAGCGGCTACACACACTCTCCCCGGAGACGTGCCCTTTGATACCAGGTATCTGCTTGTTTACTCTTTGCGTCCCCGGGTTGGAGCGTGCATGCGAATGCCTTTATGTATTTCCTTTGTGTATGTCTGTGTCCTTGAGTCGTCCTACTGTGTGGTATGTTGAAAGACACACGTAGTAGATAGTGAAGTGAATACGTCGGTATTAATGCATTCAATCGTCCATTACCCATTTGTTTAATGAGAGCGTGAGTGTTTGCATGTGAATGAGGCATACATGCCTGTGCACACATCTTAGTGATCTATGTTGTCCCTGGAGATTAACAGCCACACGACGGTGTATTATCCTCCCGTGTCAGGCTCAACCTGCAGAGTATTTGTTTGTTACGTATTAATGCTTAATGTATCATCCAGTTACAGCAGTCATGAAGGTGTTACCATTAATTTTTCAGCGGCCTCTCACTTCCATCTAGTAGAGGAAATGTATCTCACCGACGTGATGATGACCTAGAAGGTTTGCTTTGAAAAACAAGAAGTGATGCCTCTCTGAAAAATGGCAACGTGCTTTTTTTTTCTCCCCTCACCTCCCCTTCGGTTCATTTGTAGAATAAACAAATAAATTAATTACGTGGCTGTTTTTTTTTTTCAGAGGGGAAATCGATGGCAGCTTTCAGGACAGGAGTAACAAACGGGGCAACGCAGCCACCCGGGGAAACCTCACCATCTTTCATTTATCCCTCTTCTGGAGTAACAGATAGACTCCATCAATGAGCATTTGTGTGTGTGCGTCTAAATCTATCTTCATTTGACCAGTTCAGCGATTATTCCAGATTTAAGCTGTGTATTTCACGCCTGCAAAGATCAAGATCAATATTTTAAAATAAGTCGAGATGTGACTGATAGCTTAAGGGCTATTTAAAGAACAACGCAGACTTTTCTTTTCTATTTTTTTTTTTTTTGCTGCAGGTACCACTGTCACCATAATATAAACATGATATGGAGGTTTTGTTTTTTATATGACAGGGTGTTGAAAGGTTTTACTGTGGGTGAAGCTATATTTATGGTCCTTGTATCCTGGCAATCTCTGGCAGATTTCTCTGTGCTAAAGAAGGGAATTGTACTGAGAAGAATAAATGCAGTTGCTTTTTTCTTCATGCACAAGGTCGTTTGGCTACTGCGTCACAATATGCCTCTCTCCTCAAACAATGATTATGTTTTCCATCACTGTAAACCTGTCATCTCTCCCTTTCTTCATGCGTCTGTTCCTCTCTTCTCACTCTCTCCCCTGCTTCCCCACTTTGTTTGTTTTTTTCCAGTCGGGCGGCCGTGATCCGAGGTAGCGTCGCGTTGCAGGATGGCTCTCCTCTGGTCGGAGTGAACATCAGCTTCCCACAGCATCCAGAGTATGGTTACACTATCAGTAGGCAGGATGGAAGGTAGAGACATCCACAACCAAACTCCACAAAATATTTACGCCTCCCCTATTCCCCTCTTGCACCAGTCTTATCCATCTTACTCTCATTTAACTCTCTAGTTTTGACCTGGTGACGCTGGGCGCGATGTCTATGACCCTGATGTTCCAGCGCCCACCCTTCCTGCCGCAGACACGCACCATCTGGACGCCCAACAACAACTTTCTGGTTCTGGATCAAGTGACCATGTCCAGGGAAGAAGCTCAACCTCCTAAATGTGACATCAGGAGTGTTTTGAGTCCCTATCCGCTGGTGCTGCCCTACCCGCTTCCCAGATATACAGGAGCGTGTGCAGAAAAGGGGCCAGCAGTGCCTGAATTACAGGTGCATAACTACTAAAAATCTAAAAAAATAAAATAATAATGTAACGATGCCTTGTGTCTACAGATGACAGGCAGTAGGAATGAAGCTTAGACTCAATTTGTAACAGCTCAGCAACAAACCCAACCCGGTCTGTCAGGGTTTTGCAAATTTAGCTCAATTCATATTTGCATCATGCAAATAAGAAATGAGCGAAATGCAAATTTATGCTCCATCCATATACTTCCGACTCACGAAAGCAAATTAGGTGGCTGAAAGTCAGGTGTGTAGGTCAGACTGGTGATTATATATTTACCCTCCAATGTGACTCCAACGATTTTTAGGTTTGTTTTTTTTGTTTTTTTTGCTGTGACCAAAACCTCACCCTGACCTCATTTCACTTCCAATAAAATTCTCGGCACACAGAAAGTTCTTTTCTTGTTAGCTGGAAATTTTCATATCCAATATGTGCTACGAAGGAAAGTGCTATCCTTACTGGTAAATATATCTTATTATTATTATATATTATCATTATTCATATCTATAAGAAATCATCTGCACATCAAAGTTCAAGCTCATCTTGCAGAATAAGATGAGACCGGGACGAACAGAAGGGAAGAAAATGAAGGAACATTTTATCCTCATGACAAATAACACCTGAGGACAAACAGCAGCAGGCAAATAAATGGAAGGAGCACAGATAGTTCTCCGAGTGGGCTTAACACACAGCTGCGTTCATCTGTGTTAATAAATGGAATCAAAGCCTTTAGACCTTTGATGAAAATGTGTCAGAGATAGTCATCTCGGAGATAATTTGATTTAAGGTAATCACTGAGTCAAACAGCGTCTTTATTTTAGGCAAAAGAAATAATGGAGCTTATGAATAAATGCTGTACTTTCTACCAGCAGGACGAGCGAGCGTGGCGTTTTATTTGCTACTCTGCGAAACATAAGGATATATTCTATATATTCTTTACAAAGAAAGGGCTCATTGCACAGAAAGAGTTCATTTCATTCATTCAACTGAAAGATAAATACGCTTTTAATTGTTTTAACATGGCTAACACATATTTGGTGGACCGCACTTCACTGTGTGGGCTATTTCTTCCTGTACCTGCCACTAGCACATATTAAGTGAGCTCATTATACAAGTACAAAGTAATAATAAAACACCTCTCTCTTTTTTTACGTTATTCTCTCGGTCTCATTTCACATTCACCCTCTTTTCCATCACCTGTATTTCTCACTCTCTTCTCCATCGTGTTCTCCCTAGGCGGTGCAGGAAGGAGTTTCAATCCCGGGAGCTTTTGTGAAGCTGAACTATTTGAGCACTCGTGCTGCAGGCTACCTCTCTCTGCTACGAATCCTCCTCACACCTCCCTCCCCATTGTCCCCCGTCTCCCCACTGGGCGGCTTGTCCAAGGTGCATGTCCGTGCATCGGTCCAGGGAAGGCTGTACCAGCGTTGGTATCCCGCTGGGCCTGGCCTGGTCCACAGGCTTGTCTGGAACAAGACTGATGTTTATGGCCAGGAAGTCTGGGGCCTCACGTATGCAACTGGTACGTAGAATATGAAATATTTCATTCATTCTCTTATTTCTACCTTTAATGAGGAAAAAAGAAGAAAACATCTGAGGCGTGCTGGTGGCCAGGGAGGGATGTACAGTAATTGCAACGTCCCCAGTTCCCATGTCGTCTGTTCTCTCATCTCGTTCCTTTTACTTTCCCTCCTGAATTAAGGCAGATCCAGAAAGAGTAAATCGGTCAATCCCATTAGTAAACATCCCGATAATCCTTCATACATTTCAAGCGTGTGGAAAAATAAGAACAAAGGGGATGATTAATAAAAATATTAATGATAATTCTCTAAGTTTTGCGAGTTTAATAATGCAGCGATTTCATTGTAATGTTGTCATTTAACAATTATAATAATAATTACCACTGGAAGCAGCCGTGTGTATTTTTCTACGTCTGGGTATGCATGAGAGATTAAAGGCGGTCGTAGCTCTGCTGCAAATATGATGGAGTCATTTATGTATCTCACAGCTACTAGACTAGAGGTTTACTACTTAGACTAGTAGCTGAATAGGTAAACCCAGTATTGCATCAATGCTATATTGACTGACGTTGAGTAACCCAGTGACTTTTCCATTGTCTAAGCTAAGCTGCATACGTTTATGTACAGATGTGAGAGTGGTATTAATCTTCTCATCTAAGTCTGGACAATGACGATGAATAAACATACTTCCCCAAATATATATTTCACTGTTCCTTAAGACAGGGTTCAGGTTTCCATGGGAAAATTGATTTGTACAGCTTAGTCTCGCTGGCGTAGTATTTCCAGACATAAAAATCCTGAGAGATGTAGAGAAATGTCTTTCCTCCAGACAGACAGACAGAAGTAAATAAAAAGAAGAAGGGCTACCAGTTCTCAGCCCTTTGAAGAAGGATGTTTTGATGTGTCAAACGCTGTGCTCAAATCCAACAATACTGGAACACAAGTTTTACCATCATCCCTATTAAATCTGAGCGCTTTGAGGGGCTGTTTCAGTACCGTGGCTTACAAAGCCTGATTGGAAGTCAGTTATTGATCATTCAGAAGGTAATCAGGCAGTTGTTAATGAACAGTCTGAAATGAGAGACTGAAGAATGCCCGGTGTACGTATACATAGGCTCAGGTTCTCTACTAGTGGTTGGAAAACTGCAGTTTTATCACAACTCAAGGGCTCGGTTTAGTTCAAATATCATTAATCATTCAAAACATGTAATAAATGCAGAGAGAAGTGGATCCTGTGAAAGGGGTGGACAGCGAACAGACTCCACCTTTCCAAGACCTTAACCACTGACAATAGAGAAGACTTGCATTGAGGGGAAGGAATGGAAAGATGGATGGCTCTACAAATATACTGTGGAGTAACTGGCAGTAAAGATATCATCGGTAGTGGCAGGAAGATAGCACTTCTGGACAGAACTGGCTCTATGGAGAAAAATGTGTGCATGCGCAAAATACAGAATCAGTCAGCGGACGGTTTTCATGAATGTGGCCCGTTTTCCCCAGTGTCCTCTCTCACCTGTGCGAAAAATGATATACTGGATGCATAACTGTTACTGTTATTGCACTTTTGGCTCATTATGAGAAAGACAGCCGTTTGGAAAGATGCTGTCAAGGCTTTAATAAACCCTTGAACTTTCTATCGGTCATTTGAGAGATGATGTTTCCGCTATCTGTGTTCACTTCTCTTGGTGGAAGGTTGTAGACAAACAGTGGGGCTTGCGACGGAGAAGAGGCTTTCCGTAAGCACTGCGATATCAGCATGCGTACCAGGAGCTTTGTCCACTCGAGTGTATGGTCTCATGCAAAGATTGGATCTCTCCATCCCCCTGGCTTTCTCTTTCCTCCTGATCCATCGTCTTCTCTCCTTATCTGTTAGAGCTGCATTTCATCTACTCCGGCTCCCTCCTGATCTTTCACCTTTTCTCGACTCCAACGATCCTCCCTTTTATTTGCCCTGCTTCACAGAGCTGTCTCCCTCCCCGCGTCCTTCTTACCCTCTTCCCTCGCCAGCTAACATACTCCACACTCGCCGTGTTTCCTGCGTTTCCGTCCTCTCTTGAACTCTCTTTTCTTCTATTCACTGCTTGTTATTTCCTCCGTTCTCTCTGATCTCCCCTGTTGCTTCTCTCCTGTCTTCCCCTGCCCTCCCTTGTTCTTTTCTCTCTATCCATGTTTTCCCCTGATCCTTCCCCTGCTTTGGTTCCTGGCATGTGCAGGATTGTATTTTTTAGCAAAGGGGGCGGGTGTGCATCCATGCGATCGCTTACATGCACATGCATATTATTGTTTAGAGTAAACAACTGATGACAGATGTAGAACATTCTGTGTAGTTGTGTCTGAAATTTGCAGGTTAAACAATATGATGTTTATGATTGACAATCGCTGGTTATGTTTCAGATATTGTCCATGTCAGAATCAGAATCAGCAGCTTGTCAGTGCTTCTTGTTTTTACCGCCACAAGTCCATACTCGGTTGGTTGTTGACATGAGGAGCTATTTTTGTGAATTCAACACCACAGCCAGATCTCAGCCAAGTACGCTCTGCCCACTGTGTCAGGAGGCTGCCAATCACACTTTTGTGTGAGATTTTGTAGCCAGGTCCACCTGGCACACCTGTTGTGCACTTGGACGCTGGTCTGGGATCAGAAAGAATACATTTCCATACATTATGTATTTAAATGCAACCATAGTTCCAAATAGAATAAAAGTAAAATGAACTATGTGGTTTAAGTTTAATTCATTTATATGTCACTGTCCTACTTGCAAAAAAAAAAAATTAAAATAATTGCTTACAATCTTGGAACAGAATAATATTTAATATTCATACTGCCACATAAATGTAATCCCCATAATGAACCACAATTAAATTAGAATTTTAAAAGTGACAGTCTTTTGTTTCTGGGAGCACCTCTAGAAAATTAAACCCCAACAATCTCTATCACATCACGTTGCTCATCACAGCCACACGTCCACTCCTATTATAATTAAAAACGTGTCACTTTGGCCACACTCATAAAAAAATAAAAAAAATAAATTACGGGCACAGCCGTTGCCGTGGTTACTTTCCGTTTTGGATGGAGACACCGGGTGAAGACTGGCAGGAATAGACGGTCCTGAGGGAGCTTTTAGCAGAGAGAAGTTTTTTTTTATGGAACTGTGTCTCCAACACGCCTGTTGATTTGCTGTAGGAACTTTATAGAATAATTAATCAAAAGGACAAGTTTGGTGTGCTCATCAGCACAGAGGTTTACTTTCCAACAGCCTGGTGCTGCTCTAAATTTAACCAGTGTCTCACTCCAGTTATAGAGACTACAGATGGAAGAGAAACCTGCTGCTTTCAGAGTCACCAGAGTAAAGAAAAGGCCTTTGGTATACATTATATGTCTTTATTCTGTCTCGCTAGCTGCAATAACAGAAACTTTTCTGTGTGATCACATCAGCCGAGTTGAGAAAGTGGGGAAAAAAGTTTTAAAAAAACATCTAAATAAATAAAGATGTTTGTGTCATTTCAAAGAAGTCGGTTGTGTGTTCCACCAAATAAAGTGACCAAATATGATGGAGTGCTGTGTACCTGCGCTGAGCAGGTGGGCGTCGGAGCGCCTGAGACGCGTTCATTCCTGGCACCGAGATTGCAGTGTTCCACCAGATTGGCATCGCCACACCCGACACCGCGCCTCTCCTCCCACTGCGGTGCACAGTGAGTCACCGTGATGCCAAGCCGGCGAAGCCGAGGAAATGACCTCGGTCGACACCAAAACAGAGCCCCCGAAATCCTGTTCCAACAAAACAAGAAAACACAGGAGTTACAGAATAAACTCCACCA
The DNA here is from genome assembly GCF_000972845.2 of Larimichthys crocea. Lineage (NCBI taxonomy): Eukaryota > Metazoa > Chordata > Actinopteri > Sciaenidae > Larimichthys > Larimichthys crocea. The sequence goes on from NC_040011.1 coordinate 41,059,903, forward strand.
GGCAGCGTGAAAACCTGTGTAAATGTGTCTGTGGATATACAGATAACATGCAGCCTCACTCACTGCACACTGTGCCCCTCTTTCACGTTGACATTTTACATTTGGAACATTTAAAGTGAAGAAATATTATTTTTTCGCACCGCTAATTTACTATGGCTGTAAATGTTTAGTATCTCCTCTAAACTTGGAGCTGAGGTAAAGGCTCGCAGACATGCGAGGATATTATAAAACCGGTTATGTGTGTGCTTTGCCATATTTTTAATCTACAACGGGAATATTCCATCCACAAACGCTGCAACGGAAAATGTTCAAATCATTTTTCATTAGAGACGAATTTAAAAAAGGTCAAATTATGTTTCCCTTGTGTTTCACTCTGGGGGGGTTCAGCTCCACAGCCTCCTCCCTTTCACCTGCAAATAGTTTCCAATGCTTTGTTGGCATGACACGGTCACACACACACATATACATGCGCCAACATGTGTGCACGCGCGCACACACTCTATGTGCTCACACACAGAAAGCAAGAACGGGAGATCATGCTCTGTTTGCCGGGGTGAACACATCGCCTGAGGCGTCAGCAGAGGAGAATGAAAGCTTTCACCTGTGAGATATTGAGTGTGCATTTAGGTACTACAGCGTGCATGCCTATTGTTTTTGAGAGAGTGTGTGTGCGTGTGTGTGTGTGTGTCGTTTCTTGTAATATAGCTGTAGCAATATTCGGTTGTGAAGCAGTTCTCAAAACACTGACACTTTCCCTTTGAGATTGCTTTGCCCCTTTTGTCCTGGAAAAGCCTTGTTCCTCTAATAAAGTCAGTTTTATATTGTATAATATTTTTTTAAAACGGGACACTGTCCTACGGTAATGTATTTATGGCAACTTTCGATGCATTTTCATGAGGATGGATTGGTTTTCAGGTCATGAAACGGGTTCTTCAAGGGGGGAGCAAAGTGACTTTAAGGGTCAAAAAATGACACAATACCGAGTGTTTTTGTTTTACTTTAGTATGAATTCAAACTCAGTGCCTCTCACTCCTCTTTCTGTCCTTCAAAAACACAAGATCACAAGCCTATCAGCGCTTAAGACACACAAGATTGAAACGAATTAACCTTTTGAATGAATTTTAGAGATAGTTCCCAGACTAAGAAGTTTTGCCCAACACTATACGGGTGCTTTTTTTCTCTTTCACAATCCCCAGTGTCCCAAATTACCCATTATTTTCCCGCCCCAATCACTTTATCGATTGTACCCAGTGAATTGGAGATTTATGTTGGCCCTGTGTGCCTGCTGAGAGTCTCTCTTCGTGCTAAAAGGGACTCTTCTGAGTTTGTACATAATGCGAGCACTTACTACTTACCCACTGCGGCGTCTCTACAGGTCTTTGTGCTGACTTTGCTCCCCGGCTCCCCTTGAGTTTTCATCCATCCTGTGCCATGTTGGTTAACAATGAAGCAAGTTAAAGAGAGATCAGTGCCAACAGTGATTGACAGCGACAACTATCCGTCTCCCACATTTGTGTCAGACATGTCAAGCTGTCCTCACTGTACAGTATATCATTATCTTATTTCAGAAACCGTGTGTCATTTTACAGTGTGAGTAGGTTAACTGTGTTGTACTCTTACGGCTTTAATTACAGTACCTTAAAGAGTGGTAAAGATGTAATGACTTCTCACTTTTACTTGTAGGTTAACTCGCGGTTTTAAATTTAAAAGCAACTTTTAAATCGACCAGAGCGATCTGCAACTGTTGATGTGATACGAATACATGCATCACCCCCCCACACACACACACACACACTACATCCTAGCACCAAACGGCAGTCGGACAATGTCAGCAACCAGCTTTTGAACTTTTGCTAAAGAGAAACATATTTGGCAGCAGTTGTGAGTTGAAGCACGCAGCAATGTGACTCCAAATAAATGCTAATGTTGCTCTGTGTCAGTAGGTGCTCACAAGATGCCAAAAAACATAAAAAATATCACAGTATTAAAAAAAAAAAAAGTTCTGCCTTCGATTTACCAAAGTTAAAGTACAGAAGTATTAGTAGGTCACAGAGTCTCTCTCTAGAAAGTGCTGTGTGTGACCTAAAGTGGCACAGAAAGTAACTTAGGCTAGCTTAGGTAAGCATAGTCTTGTTTTAATCCAATACCCAAAAGAATCTGATGGGTGAAGAGCAACCTCATTTGGACATGTAGTGAATCTGAAGTGGGCGTAGGAAGGATAAATTCTCCCCAGCTGAATGAGACCTTCAGACTTTGGTAGCTATGAACTGTGATTCATCCACCTGTAATGCTTTCTCCTCGACAAAGCAACAATAAATACTTCTGTGTAAGTCGTCACTGTCTCCTTGGAATTCCTTCAAATCACAAGTTCCAGCTCTTAAGATTTTCTTTACGAATTCATTATACGCAACTGCTCATTTCAGAGTTATTCGTAGAGTATTTTTTATATTTCTGTATAATTATAGCAGAAGTTTAATGCCTTTTTCCTGTAGTCTCATCTATAACACGACATGATAGAGTGTCTTATGTACTAATCATATGTTTGTGCATTAGCCATCAGATGAAGTGGAGTAAAAATAGAAAATAGCATGAATTGAAATTATTCAGATGGACTCGAATTGTATTTAAATAAAGTACTCGAGTATTGACTTGTGTTTCTTTCATGTGTGTTTCAGAGACACACGTAGTATTTTTGTGTGTTTGCATGTTTTCTCGAGAACTCCCATGGCTTTGTCACCTGCTGCCTTGAAACCTATTCCAAGTCTCAAGTGGTAAATTATGGTCAAAACATATTTAATCCTGCCAAGCCAAAAAAAGCTGTTGATAGTTGTTAGTTGTAGCGGGAAGCTGCGGAGTGTATCATTACAACTAAGAGGCCAAGCAGCTAATTCTAGGGCTCCTTCATGATCTCCTCCTGATTACGCCTCCACTTCTCACTGATCTCTCTCAACCACACACGCTGATGAGGTCTCGCTACAAGGCCTTTCATGTGTCTCACCACTCGATACAGTATAGTTTGAAGAGAGAATATGAATGAGCGTTCTTGTCAAGCTCCGTGCCACGCTGTACACACTGTTGCATACTCATGAGCGTCAATGCGAAATGTGTTTGTGTGTTTCAGTTTCTGTCGGCTATGAGTATGAGTCGTGTCCTGGTGTTATCCAATGGGAGAGGAGGACCGCTCTGATGCAGGGATTCGAACTGGTCCCCTCAAACTTGGGAGGGTGGTCTCTGGATAAACACCACGCCCTCAACATACGCAGCGGTGAGAACAGACAATATGCTTGTGTAGTGCTTGTGTTTGTAATTGTATTTAGTTTAATAGATAGATCAATAAATTAAGATATATTTCTATTGTGGTCCTTGAAGTAAAAATGTCCAGGTGGCTACATCCAACAAACCAACATAATAAATACTGGTATCACCATAAAGCCCATAAAAAATAGTTTAAAATCTTCAGTAATTATCATGATAACATAAAATATTCTGTGTTTCTTGTGAGTAAGAGCTCAGATAAAACATAAAATGCATAAACTATGGCTGAATATGTGGTGTTCATGTAGGATCCCATCATCCACAGTAAAAAGCTAGTTGAGAAAAAGTATTTTCAAGGCCTTTAAGGTATTTATTTCATCCCCTCCCCTCCCCAGGAATCCTTCACAAGGGAAACGGGGAAAACGTCTTCCTCTCCCAGCAGCCTCCTGTCATCAGCACTGTGATGGGAAATGGTTTTTACCGGAGCGTCCCCTGCGGTCCAAGCTGCAGTGGCGCCGCTCGAGACATGATGCTGTTCGCCCCTGTGGCACTAGCCAGCGGCCCTGATGGCTCACTCTTCGTGGGGGATTTCAATTTCATCCGCAGGGTCCATCCTGATGGATACACCAGAACCATACTGGAATTAAAGTGAGACTCAAAACCTCATTGGGTGTGCATGTTGATAAGAGCAGAACGATCTTTGTGGGGGTCCCCCACAGTGGGAAGCAGTGGGACTTTGAGCATTGGATTGACTTGAGCACAATTAAAACAAAATTAGCTCGGCTGCTGCGGGTTAGTATGGCATTAGCTCCGGGTTGGCATCTGCGGTTGTGATCTGTTTGATCTCAGCAGAACACGTTCTGAAAACCCGTCTTCGTGCGAGCACGGAGCGTATGAGGTTCAGACATCACAGACTCTAATCTACCTCTTTAGGATGTGAGAGAAGCTCAAAGTCTTTGCTGTGAAACAAAGATATTTTTTTCAGTGGATTATGACAATGATATCTGCTGCCGTGCTGCAGGCACTACATTCTCTATTTCTGTATTTTCTCAAGCGTGGAATCTCGATGGGATTGCACAGTCATTTGTCCTGTAAAGTGTTCTCCTTATGTAACTTTACTCTCTCATTCTCTGTTATTATTGTATCTCTGACTAATATTTCTGGTTCAGACGGAGGTTTCATAGTGTCTGTATTTGATACTTCCCTGTCCTCTGGGAGGAAATGCCAAAAAGCTTCCTGTTTAGGTTAATAATTAATGTGAAACAATACAGCCGTCTAAATCAACCCTAATCTCACTTTATGAGGGAAAATTGACTCATTTTAGCCTGTGAAATTCAGAGCGATTCTCGTTAGCATCAGAAGTGATTGTTTTTATCTCCTCTTCTGTGCTTTTTTTTTTTCAACACTCTCTCTTATGTCTTTTTTATCAGGAACCGGGACACCAGACACAGGTGAGAACTGGTGATTAACACCTCCTTTATATACCTACACAAAACTCACACGTACACACACACAAAGAACATGTGTCAAGAGGAAAGACGAGACATGTTGCAAACTGCCTCACAGCACTTTATCTCGGTTTGTTTCGCCGCAAATTGCATAATTGCATTGACCTGACTTTTTCCCTCGTGCCACAAACGCACCACACACAAAATCCTGCGTATACTCAGGTTGCAGTCTGATCTATCAAATCCTCATTTAAATTTCACTTGTCGATATTAAATTTGCAAATTGGAAACCGTCCAAAATGTCAAGGATTTGATGTTTTAGAGGATTACTGGAAGTCTGTTTGGAGGATGGCTCAACTGACTTTTCCGAGAAGGACTAAAAGCCAGAGGCCCTGTATGGCCTCGACATCGTCCCTGGCCCAGAGCCTTGATGGCGGTGTGAGCTCTATACACCATGTTTGACAGAAGATTAGACAGATGTTGTAGTGTTTGTGTGTGGATGTGTGTGTGTCTGTCTGTGTGTGCACCACTATCAGAGGTTATATCGCGCCAACTCTCTGTGTGTGTATGTGTGTGTGTGTGTGTGTGTGTGCTTGTGGATGTTTGTGAGCGAGGGTTTATCCAATTTGAAAGAGACAGGATTTTTTTCAAGATTCTATATCTCTAGCATGACAAAGTTTCCAACCGTGGAAAAAGGATAACCTGGCTGTTTATGGTTGTACTGTAAGGATGGTTGTGTACATATGTGTGAACAAGTGTTAAAATGTAAATGTGCCTGTGATGCGCAAACCGTGATAAATTTATTCTGTATAGCCTAAGCACAACTAGAGATACTTGTACCCCAGGGGGCTACGACTGCAGCTCCAGGAGCTCCAGGAGTAAAAAAATGTGGATCGAATAGAAATCAAGCTTGGAAAAATAGGGCATAACACCTGACCACTGCATGTTCCTAACAAGTATGCATGAAAACTAGTTGGCATGGAGCTTAATTACGGCCAGCCAGCAGCTAAATGCTGCTAAAAGATGCAAGTGGCCATTAGATTTGCTTCACTCGCCAAAAAAAACTACGGTAAGCATTGAGTGGCTGGCCATTTGGCCGTTATCAGTCATTTGATTGGTGACAAGAAAATCTAATTTTGCATTTTGCCAGTTGGCACGCAAGACGAAGTACCAACGATTAGCTTCATATCTATGTACATGATTTAAACTGATATCTATAAGTACTGGATAAACAGTAAAGGATAAAAGCAGACGATAGATGGCTGAGATAGAGTAAATGACAGCTAATCGTATGATAGTATTTCAGCTGTCGTACTAAAAAAATCTATTCATGTGTACTTGACAGCTGGTGACTGTGACGGGTTACTTTAGTTAATCTCACAGAGCTTCAGGGTACGTCAGAAAATAAAAAGGGTGGGAACCACCACCTATAGGCTGGATTTTTCTAAAGGCACTTAGAATACCCTGTCCTCACCCTGGAGGTTTGTCTTTAGTTCCTGCTTCCTCTTCTTTTCTTTTTTTTCCCCTCCAGAGCAGCTTTTTACTGTTGGCGGCATGTTAGTGTTTCTCTTTTATTCTATACTATTGTATTCCCAAGTCAAATGCATTAATTATTCATCCATATTCAGCTTTCAAAGCTTCTTCACTCCACATTCTTCCCAGCAAAGTGCCTATCAGCCAACAGGGCTTCAAAACAAGGTAGTCTCCAAAGAGAGACAATATGGGATGTACTCACTGTAAAAACCATTGTCTATTCTTTCCTTTCAAGAGTTTAGATGGGAGTAAAGCAAATAGGAGAGGAAGTCCTCTACAGTATTATCAGAGGGCCCAGACGGTCGATGCACAGAGACAGTCAGGAACAGCTAGATCACTGTGTCTATCAACTCTGATCATTGTTTTGTTATTATCTGTGTAGGGAACTAGGGATGCTAGAGATTGTTTGTGCTGTGCTTGTTATTGTTGTTCATTTCCTTTCCACTGGATAAATGGATAGATGTATTCGGAGCTGTGAGCATCTAATTGAGAAGAAGACAGGTGTAGTAATCTGTAATCAGTTATATGCAGCGTGCAAAGCTTGTTTTAGCTTGAAGAGGGCCAACAATTATGATATGCTGCGTGTAGCAGTGGCACACTTTGAAACTCAGTGAATGATTCTCTGAGGATCAAGCTTAAATTATGTATGTGCAGTTCAGTGCAGAGCTCTGTAAACAGTTATGCACTTAATGGACTAGATGACTGACAGCAACCTTGCCTGTGTTGCAGTGTTTCTTTTTTTTTTTTTTTTTTCTGGGTTGCGAGAAGGTCCAGGCTAATATCAAAAAGAAGTTTCCCTTTAGAGAGTAAAGGCTTGTGGTGGTTGAACAGTCTCACAGCTTACAACTAGTGTCCAAAGCAAACAAGAAAATCATAACAACCTATCAGTAGCCTGGTCTTAGGTCTATAAAAAGTGGAAATGCACTTTTATTGAGAAAGAATTTGCAGAAGCCTGACATTATAAATGTTTTCTTGACACTGTAATTTCCCTTGCAAGAATTTTTCTCCATAGGAAAAAAAAAAAAAAAGCATTTACAGGAAGTGTAATTGGCAGGAAGCCTTTGACCAGACCCCGGCTGACATTGGATTTTACGCTATAAAGTAATTGCTTGGAAAATCAGTTTGTTACAATGTTCAAAGTTCAAAATTTATTATTATATTATATTATTATTATAAAAAAATGTTTCTTTTCTTGCAATCTCCGAGTTCAAGTTTCAGTAACACAAAACATTAATCTGACAATGGCAAAGGTTTTCTGAAATGACTCTATGTACAGAAGACAAGTCAAGTCTTCTCTGTGCAGCGACATGCCCACACTGTTAGCTCTCCTCCTACACAAAGTACAGTATACAGCTCACAGTCAATATAAGGGTAAATGAAGTCAGTGTTCACAGTGTGCTGCACTATCTTAAGCCTGAGGCTTAGACTGAGGACAAAAGATAGTTTCATTAAAACGGTATGAAAAGTACATCATTTCTTACTGCGGCTCCACACTGTGTGTTTTCAGCTTTACCCTTAAACACACAGTGGTCTCTGCAGTGTTACTTCATAAACTGACAATAACACTGAGAACAATGAACAATTATATGTTGTATTGTATGTATGGGTCTGAGACCTTTGTTGCACGTCATCCCCACTCCCTGTCATTGTCCCTCCTGTTTTCCTGTTGCAGTGAAACATACGATTTTAAAGCATTAAAGATATTTAACAGCAAGCATATATAATAAAGAAGACACGAAATCAGACTCAGCCGTACACACAGAAGCATACGACATTCTCAAAATGCACCAGTACACTCTTGCCACAAGAGTATCCTATCACAGAAAATATTGTGGGATACAGCTGTCAGTAGGATTTATGAATGCATGAATTATGCTGCACCACCTTATGCACTCTGCACATGCATTTATACATAAGGTCCCTTATCCCTGCCTGATATGTGGGTTCATTTATGCTGATGAACATATGACTAGCACTCGGCTTACACGGAAATGTCTTCCTGGCGCTGTTGTAAGCGATCGTGGGTCTCTCCATACTATTGTTTTTGTATTATAATAAAGGTGAGCATTTTGTTATATGTAAACACTAAACCCAGAACCAAGAGGCACTGACATCGGCTCTCATTCTTTCTTTACCAAATGAAGCAAAACTGAGTGAGAATTATGTTAAAGGAAGTTTGTATTCCTTCGCCGCCGTTATGACATTAGTATGCTTCACTGCAAAGCTAAAAAAAAAAAAAAAAATGAGGTGTTTAATTACGATGTTAGAGTAATTGGAATTCAATTTTAGACGGGAAAAAGGTTCGCATAATTACTGTGGATAGATTTACCACAATATACAGCAGAGTTGTCAACCATTTAAGTCCAAGGGCCAGCCAGCCAGATTTAATCACAAGTGAGCCAGACCAGTAAACACCATTACATAATAATCCATAAATAACAACATATCCAAAGCTTTTCTTTTAAGAGTTACAGGAATTACATTCTGAGAATGTTCATTTACAAAGAAGACGATAAACAGTCTGACGTGTCTTAAGAACAATGAGTGCAGTTTCAACAATATGTCTCAGTTTTTCCACTTTCACCCAGTCTACTGTCATTACATGTACATTGCACATTATATAAGATGTACTGTCTACACCTGCTCTATAAGAACAGTTAACAGCTTTTTAATTGAATTACAATTTACAGGTCGCTGTGGAAACAGCAACATAATATTTTACTTTTATCTTCACCCAGTAGACAAATCAGAAATAATTGTGCATTTTATTGAGAAATCTGAATAAATTATGATTCTGCAAACTTCACAAAGTCATCCAGTGGGCCAGACTGGACCCTTAAGCCATATGTTTGACACCTCTACAGTCTATTCTATACATCTTGAACGTGTTTACTTCTCCTTGTTTGAAGGATGGTGTTGGTTTTGTGGTGAATTGTGCTGCTTTTCCTCCTGGCACTGAGCGGATATGGTATATAAAAGGCACGCTGAGATGCTCGGGTCAGCTTCGTTGCACTGGATTATTAGTTACCAGTGACACACAAAGAGCATATTAATCACCGGTTTAACACTTTGAATCCACAACCCTATTAACATTTCTTTCCTAACACACTTGCTGATACAGAATCCCAAGAATGAGATTATCACTTACTACTATTTAGCCACTTCGGCTGTGAGCATCTGTACTATTTAAATTAGAAGACATTAATCTTGCTGTAGCAGCAACAGCTACAAGTTTACTCCTGGAGTCTCTAATACTAATGCTATTCATTGGGATGCCCTGATTGCCTCTAAATACATTTACTTCAATTTAATAGTGTTGTCTAATCATGAATACTGAGGAATCTTATCATTGCCTCAACTGGTCTTACTTTTTCTAAAATGCACACCAAAAACTTTCTGTACACTTTCTCTCACTAGCACCAGCCCTGCTCATAAGTACTACCTGGCTATGGATCCAATGGGAGAGGTTCTTTACGTGTCCGACACCAGCAGTCGCAGAGTGTACCGGGTGAGGAACCTCGCGCAGCCAAAAGATCCGTCTCGCAACTTGGAGGTAGTGGCCGGCACAGGAGAGCAGTGTCTGCCCTTTGACCAGAGCCACTGTGGAGAGGGCAGGAAGGCCACTGAAGCTGCGCTCAATAACCCTCGAGGTAGGAAAATATACATTAAAAGATGTTCTTTTGCTATATATTGATGCCATGAGCATGGATTACATTTATCCCTCTGGACCGGTGGTCCTCCAGGCTAATTCATAGAGATTTGTGGTCAGTACTCACAGATCAGTGTTTGGCAATGTTTGGTATACTGTACCTAGCTGGAGGGCTATGTTCTCTTAACTAGTTTTCTGAACGTCACTGGCATTTTGAATAATTTAATATTTTTCCTGATTTTGTATTTCACCACATGCATGCAGAGTGTGGTATGTTCAGAATCAGCGCTGAGATTATCATAGGACATAAAAACTACAATCATAATCTCATGAAAAGTCACTTTGATAACCCTGAAACTATCTTTGAGTGCTTTGTGTGCTCTGAACATCATTCTCCTGCAAGTCTAGTGTTTGATATTTAATCCGTTTTGGAGGATGGTATGATGTTTTTTTCATATTACGAGAACTCGTTGCCACGTCCATCAGTCCATGTGTGTCATACATCTATAGATTCCAGAGTATGTACAGATTCCTCCTGTGTCATGACCTTGCCACAGGCGGTTACTTTTTAATAAAGTCAGACTCGATTCCTGCCTTGTTCGGAGATATACTGTTTAATGGACTGACTAGCCACATTTTAAAAGATATATAACCGTGAACTGTGAGCGAGCCAATGTTCTATTTCATCAGACAAAAGATAATTACAGTTCAACCCCACTGTGATTAGATTTATTCACTAAATTATAGCGCTGACTATCTCTCTCTTTAAAATGCAAACATGTTTATAAGGGATATCATTTTTCTGACGCGTAATCCCAAGACAAGTATTAATGTTATGACTGATTTCCTGAAGTTATGTTTTGACAAAAGAGACGATCACTGGGAGCTTTGTTCCTTATACATCTTATAAAATAGCACTGTAAGCCTTCAAATATTTAATTAAGCATTAAAATAATGCTTAATTGGTTCAAGGAACCTACTGTGTTCTACCACAAACCCCCCACACACACTTCCTCGCTCACCAGCAGCAGCAGCAGCAGCAGTCTGTATTGTTGACACCACCTGCGATGGATTGATGGAGTGTTGATGGTTGTGCCTATTTCTTTAACCCTGCCATCAGCATTTTTAAATATGAATCGATTTAAACAGGCAGCAGTGATTTCTCCTTTTCTTTGTTGGTCACTTTTAAAGATAATTACTTTATTTCATGTCATTTTCCTTTAAACTATATATATAGAGAGAGAGAAATAGAAATAGGAAATTGTCACCCTTGTGTACCAAAATATTGCTAGACTGTTTTCCACAGCAGACATTTTGCCATGTGACAGTAGGAAAAACACAGGTGTGACCAATAAAACTAATAATCATGGCAGCAGGACATTCAGGTGTTCCAGTTTCAGGACTCTGCTATTGTGCCTGCTGGCTCACTGTCATGGCTTACTGGGACACTTCAATGGAATGAGGGCATCATTAATGTTATTAGTTGCGCCTGTGCTATTCTTACTATAACAATCAAAATTGTATGTTTTACTGTATAAAAGGTCTATTACATACACACAGGCAAAATGCAGTGCAATTTATTCTGGTCCAGGGATGTACAACTTTAACACAAACAGACCTAGACCCCCTTTTTGAGAGGGAAAAACTGTGCACTTAAAGATGAGTGGGCTAAGAAATTCACGTTCATTTTGGCCCGAGGGAAGACCAAGGTACCCGATTTGCAGAGAAATAGCGGGGGCAGTAGTGAAGAGTCATAACTGCAACACCAAACATGCAACTATCCCCGAACAACAGAGGTGAGAAGGACAAAAACGAAGCCAGCTGAAGCTGTCATATCAAGCCTCCAGCAGAATAATTGTAAAATCAATGACACAGCAAGAGCGGACAATGGAGGCTCCACCAACAGTAGCACGTCCTAGGCAGACACAAGAAGGCCTTTCCGGACACTGAATGAATAAAAAACGTATATGACTGATGGTAGAAGGAAAGAAAAAATAAATCAGATACCACTCTTAAATTTCTCTGCAGCAGCAAGACGAACTAAGATTCTTGCCGAAGATTTGCTCCAGGAACTCTGTGATGGTATGAAAAAGGCACAATTCATCTCACTTGCCATGGATGAATCAACATGGATGACCATCCGTGACAGGGAGAGAGAGAGGGGATGGTGCAAAGCTTAAAAAACTTGCCACCCTTGATTTGATATATCACTGCATAATCCACCAAAAAGTTCTGTGTGCCGGTCTGGGAAAAAATGCACTCAAAAGTAATGACAAACTGTGATGAGACTATTTGATCCGCACCGCAGCAATGCATGAGACTTCCTGCGAAAAAAAGAAGAGAAAATGAACTGTTGCACTTTTGACAGATATAACGTCCCACCTCAGTGACCTTAATGTCAAGCTTCAGGGCAGAAACAGCACAGCCAGTGACCTCCTGTCTGCAAAGTGTGTGCTTTTCAGAGGGAGCCGGGGGAGTGTTTAAACTTGACATACAGGAGGACATGTTGCACTTTCTAAAACTTTGGATGAAAAATTACCACCAAGAACCATGCTGTGGTCCCTGGAAAAGCTGATTGAAAATTCACAAATCCGCTTTTAGGACCTCAGCATGGGAAAACAAAGCTCTGCTGTACAGTAAAGCCATTTCTTGTCAGAAATGTCACAGAATTCTCGATGGAAACACACAGAATCTGTCCCCGGGTCAATACAGCTTCTCTGCAAATAGAGTTGCTTGAGCTCCAAAAAAAAGAAAAAACTGTCTCTGCTGTGTGACCCTGTCACTTTCTGGACAAAATAAAGTTCCCTGCTGAAGATACATGCACAAGGTGGCCTTTCATAGCCCATCCTCACTATGTTTGCTTCAACACACATACAAACACACACACACATTATTCAGGCTGATTAGACCTCTGCTCATGCCGCGTTCATGTCATATCAGAGTTACTGTAATTACCACTTTTCGACTGGTAAATACCTTTGATGTCAACATCCAGGCCGCAAATTACGTCTGGAATTTCTTTTGAAAGCTTTGATATATCCGACTTGGTGCTTAATAACAACACAGAAGTGACTGAAAACGGAACAAACACGTACGCCTCATATTGCGCCCGCCGCTCAAAGTCATTAAACTTTGATGAATATAATGCTATGTTGTCAGTTCACTCTCACACAACCGACACTGCAATCATACGTCTTGCGTTGTCAGGTGACATGAAAACATGTGAATATTTCCCATTTCAGCCATCCATGCCGTATGATGTGAGCGTGGCATCTGGTTGAAGGCGGATGGAGTTGAGCCGAGAATTTACTTGAGCTCTCCAAACTTTATAACCATGAAGAATGATGAGGGTGTCATTTGTCCAAAGCTAGCAGATGCAAAAAAGCTAACGGGAGAGTCAGGGAGATGTCACTCAAGCACAGCCTGTACACACCCACACAGCCCTGCCAACTTTACCCAGCTTCCCTTTAACAGGCAGAAAATTTCAGTTTGGCAGCAGCCCAATATATTTCTTCACCACATACACTGACCAACAATGGCACAGTGTTCAATCAGGAGGATCTGTATTTTGCAGAAATTGGTTGTAAAAAAAAAAAAACAGGTAATAGCTGGTCACGAAGAAAATACAGAAATTGTCCTATGATGAGAATTGATGTGATCTTAAAATGACAATAATGGCCTGACTAATAAGGGTAAGCATGGCTTTCCATGGCTTACAGCAGAAAATGGAACTTTTAGGCGCTAAACTAAAGCCAAAGTCTGTTTTTTTTTTAATACAGAGAAGTCTGCAGATTCGCCTCTGATTCCCTCTTGACTATTATCCCAGTTCAAGCTATTTGAATTAATGCACATTTATTTCAGACAGTAAGCCCGGAGTGTCGATTTGAATTGGTTAATCATTATACCCTTAGTTATTTGCCGGCAGGGGTTGTTCCAGCAATGTGTCTTCTCTGTCGTTGTACTACATTTTTATTTCCTTTCCTCTGCCCTGCCTGTTAGCTGAAACAAGCCTCACTGGTCTCTTCTGACTTCTGTCATCAATAAGGCATGGTCACCCACAGGAAAGCGGGGGTTAGTGAGGTTTTTTTGCCTATCGCAGTAGTCTGTAATACTTAAATTTAGACACCCAAGTGTGTCTTTATACAAGTGCAGCAGTCTGGAGAATGGGCAACAGTCTAAAAACACTTAAACCAAGTGTTTTAAATTATTTTATAATTTTCCAGCTGTAGGTTTCATGGTGGAAATGACTAATTAACCTGAAATTTGAACTTCATGCCAGTTAAATTAAGTAAAGTACTGACGCAACTTTGCACTTATACAACTCACTTTCAAGTTTTTGATAAAGTCGCCACTATACATACCACAATGTTCATATTTTTTCACATTATGAATATGAATACATTTGACAAAGGATAGTCTTGGAACTCTTTATTTACATATTTGTGATATGTATGGAGTTTTATGCATAAACTTCATCCTAGATATACAGTACTTCCTTTGTTTTGTATTCTAATATACAGTATTTATGCATACCTGCCAATGCTGACCATGAATATGAATGAGACAAAAGAACAAGAGGTAGAATTGAAAACAGCAAGGAGGAGGAAACGACATGTTCTGCCATTCATCAACTTCATCATGGTGTCCTTAATAAGCAGCAAAACATGAGCTTGAATGTGTTTATAAGTGAGAGGAAGACAGCAGTATGGACACTTTCTATTATTTTTATAGAATTATTATTATTCTAATAACCATAATTATTAATAAGGATTTTACTGCCGAAAACGTCCCTAATTGCTTGTTGCATCGTTATGCTGCTGAGGCCAAAATGGCAGATTGTTATGTTGATTTATTCCACCAACCAGCATCTGTGGAATCAGGCCATTATATACTGTAGCTGGTATATGAGTTATCATATATACTGTAGTCAGGGAAGACCGTAATAGGACCAGACTGGGCTTGAGGAGGCAGCATTTGCACAAAAACTAAGTGCTGCCAAAAAAGAAGAAATAATCTGTTTACTGCCCACACCAATCACACCCACACACCTGGCCAACTCTTAGTCCCCAGGTCGCACAGGAGATTTAGCCATAGGCCTGTCATTCAGACTGCACCCACAATCCTACACGCGGTCTCCTGTCAGTCATACTCGGCTTGTGCGCGCAACTCGGTCCGGTGTCAGACAGCCAGTCAATATGTAGCACAATAAGTAAATGTAGCGTAGAAGTGTCTCCATACTTCATACTGGCTCTAAAATACAAAGTAGCTCCAAATTTGATAGCAGAACTTTGATTTTCTTTTTTCTTTTTTTTTATCATTACCTCCAACTTCCTAAGTTCATACAGATAGAAGAGGGGAAAAGATGATGAAAAGGGAAAGAAGATGATAAGAGAAAAACAAGATTGGATCTGATTCCTGCTATAATTTGACAGATGATCTAAAGACTGTTATCCTCGGTGTACGTGCTCCTTATACCTAAGAACATGCTGTATCTCTGCCTTTATACAGTAATAGAATATTCTGTCCCAAGACTCCTCCTGTTCACGCACGGCCAGGTATTTTATACTCTTTGACTCGCTGCACTTCACAGACTCTTCTGTGGTCATTGTGCTCAGACTAACCGGCTCTTATGAAGGCTCTGGAGATTTCTGCCTGGAGCCCAATGGTTCCCTGTCATCCATCTGCCACAGCCCACACTCATCCCTCCTCCCTGCACCCTCTTACCAATGGTAATGAGTGGTAGACTTCAGAGAGAAATATCTGTCCATTTATTTTTTAAAAATCTGTAGCTCTGTGATTCTTCCGGCATTGATCTCGCCTTGTGTCCTCTGGTGTGTTCCAAATTAGAGCCTTCCTTCTTTTTTTCTCCGCTCCCTCACTCCTCTCATATTGTCTCCTCCTCACCCTCTCATCGATGAATCATCCTCGTGCCCTGGTGTTGACACAGCTGCCTTGTAGGCCTGCTGTGACACATAATATTGTTACAACATGGCAAACAGTTGTTAAATAGTAATCCATAATTTTTTTTAATTTAGCCAACAATGTTGCGGCACCATTGAGCTGGCTGCTGTTGCCCAAGTTCATAGTCTCTCAATAGCGTAAGCTGCAGGGATTATCTCGTGTCCTTCAAACACTCACTTATGAATACAAGATCTGGGGCATTGTTTAGAGTTGGCTCCACATGCGCCTCTGCAGTCAATTAGCTCTGTAAATAAAAGGCCTTGCTCTATTTAGGATGGATCCCATGTCTGACATGAAAGAGGCATCAGTCCCACAAGACCCCAAAGCCTTGGCTCACATCTCTGGACTCCTTCACAACATGAAGGGTTTTTTTTTTGTTGTTGTTGTTGTTGTTTTTCTTACACTTTCGGTGAATAATAGTTGTGTGTATGTTAAAAATAATTGTCTTGTGTTTCATGCGTAGCTTTGGACAGAGCAGCTTCAAGAGCGGCTCCAGTGATTGAGAGTGCAGCAGTTGATGTTTGCCATGCGCATGTCTTATCTATTATTTGTTGACTAGTCCCAGACAGCAGAGCTGATATCCACAGAGAGAAGTGTGTGTGCATGCATGTGTGAGTGTGTGTGTGTGTCAGTCTCTCACTCCGACCCACAGGGGGCAGACTAATGCCCTTATCAGAAGCTGACATGCTGCCACCACATTTCTCCTTCTTGCCCCTTCGGCCTCGCTCTCTCCCTCTTTCTCTCCCTCTCTCTCTCTCTCTCTCTCTCTCTCCCCTCTCTTCTTTTCTCTCCTCCTCTGCTTTCTGCCTGTCTCCTTTTTCTACGTCTCTCTATTCCTCACACAGACAAACACATTTGTCCCCAGCTCACTCAGCCCCACAGCTGCGAGGCACGCCATCGGAGTTGAGATAGCTGGAGCCGAATGAAGCAGCAGGGTTTAAACTGGTCATGGTTATTAGCATGTTGAACAGCCATGGAGTTTAAAAAAAAAAAAAAAAAAGAGCCACAGCCAGGGGTAAATATGCCTCACATGGCACATTGCTGCTTGGCCACCAACCTCAGACCAGGACCAGCCAGGCCTCATGCTGTACAGTATCTGTCTTGGCTGGGGGTTGACATATAAGCAGCTTAAGCAAATGAATATCTTCACACATTGGGCGCCGGTCTCATTTACAGAAATGGATGAAAACGTAGCAGTGTGCATCGGAGCGTTTCCCAGTTTGTTTCATCACTGTGAATCAAGCATTCGATGCTGTCAGCAAGCCCACACTCAAACCATTAACTCAGCAAACACAGATCCCCTGCTTCTCTTCCAGCAGCAGTCATATGAGTGGTGGTGTCCCTTAAATGCACAGCTCTAATCACTGCAGCCTGCGTTCACACTTTTTCCAGAATCTGCCACTTCCCAAACTGTATTCTCCGGCTGCAGCAGTGAAGTTAGAAGATCTCCTAGGGCTGTGTAGCCTCTATGCCAGCTGCTCTGTGTTATAACTTTCGGAATGAATATGCCATTGTTATTCTACCTCTGGCTCCCATAGCATTTAGCGCAGAGTGATTGTTGCGCCTCACAAAATAGAGAGAGGGAGAGGGAGAGGGGGAGCGGATTAAATTGATAGAGAAAATGATGGAGCTCCGAGCTGAGAGTGGGGGAAGAGAGCGAAAGCAGCAAGTGAGCGCGGCAGAGAATAAAAAATAATATGGAATGAATAAAGCAAAATAGAAAATGGAGAGAGAGAGAACAAGAGAGTGAATGAAATGGATAGACAGAGAGACAGACAGACACAGAGAGAGAAATTTTGCATCTAAATCCTGCAGCGTCTAGCATTCCCACACCTCATCTGCATATTAAACTGGCCCTGTGGCTGCCTTCCCTCTCAGAGGGTCAACTATCATTGTTTCTGTTGGTTTAAACAGAGCACTACTTCTCAAAACAAGGGCATCCGATAAGTCACACTGTGTTTTTAAGCTCCAAGATTGGGTCCGTGTGTGAGCGAGCGCATATGTGTGCGCAATTTTTAACAGCCTGCTCCCGTGTTTCATTTCACATTGACCGAGCTTTTGTCTTTGCCCCTGGACATTCCTGCATTAATGATACACACATGAATTAATCACACAGCAAGGCAAACAGCAGCATACTCTATGATAATGCAAATTAGAGAGAGAGACATGAGAGAGACAGAGAGAGAGAGAGAGAGAGACGCCATTGGGTCATGCTATTTCTACCGCGCCTCGTTTTTCTCGCTGCAACATTCATGATAATTAGGAGATCGGCAATGGTTTGTGCAACAGACATGCATCACCGAGCAGCCACAATAAGAAGTTCTGCCGGAGATTTGTTTCTCCCAAAACAACTGCTGGAAATATAGCTGCCAGCGGCAAATCCGGAGGGCCAAGCAAAAGAGCATCAAGCACAGCACACTGCATGCAGGTACATGGAGGAGTAGTTCTTACGTGATTGGAGAAACAATTGCAGACATAATTCTGATGCCCTGTTTGTATTTCATATTGCCTATAGCTTATTCAACTGGATTGCATTGTTCCACATGAGAAAGTCTGTTAGGGCAAATATTGCATGCTGCACACTCATATTTACATATTACATATTTTTCACTGTCCTAGTTGATCCATGGTCTCTAACATGATGTTCAGGGTTGCATGCTTTAAATACAGGCATGTATAATAAGTCTACCATATGCAGGTTTTTGAATGTTCTGATGTTCAGTCTCCAAAAATCACCCATACACTTTAATTATTTTCTGATCTGGCGACACTATCACCAGGATGACACGCCCAACAAGTCCTCATATCTAAACAACGTAATTGGGGGTGAGCGGAGTGAGGAGCAACCACCTAATCCTGCAAAGCGGCTTGGAACTGGGATGCTACAGACTACAATCACATCATGAATTTTCCAGTTTGGTAATTTTCTGCCATGCTCGAGTTTTTTTGTTTGTTTTTTACATTAGTATCATTAGTATGGCAGAGAACAGAGAACTTCTGCCATGTTGTCTTTGTGAGTTGCGGTCATAACTTCCTCATATTTAAAGGAGAGGCGGTGATATATGTGTGCATGTGCATCCCAAAAAAAGGAAATAGTCTTTGTTATAGTGGTGATGAATATTTGATAACATTGTCGTAATCATCATTACATACAGCACAATATAATGATGAACAGTTATAGTAACTGGCATAACACAGTGGTAAAGGAGAATCAGAGCAGGCCGAGGGTGAGGCAGCAGTGTGTGTGAGTGTGACTGTGGGTGTGAAGGTGTTAGTGTATAAGTATGAGCACAATATGTCATGGCATGCCATTTGTGGTCAAACGTTATTTAAATTAAACTTTTGGAACATGTGTGTATGTCAAAGTTTCCTGCACTATAATAAGGTCACACTACCACAAGAGGAAATATAACACCGGTAATTTAACCACTGATGTTTTTCTAGGGTGGCACAGTGGAGCAGTGGTTAGCACTGTGACCTCACAAGCAAGAAGGTTACTGGTCCGAACCTCGGCTGGGGCCTTTCTGTGTGGAGTTTGCATGTTCTCCCTTTTTCTTTGTGGGTTCTCTCTTGGGTACTCCGTCTTCCTCCCGCAGCCCAAACACTCCCAATTGGCTGTGGATGTGAATGTGAGCGGTTGTCGGTCTCTGTGCGCCTTGTGATGACCTGGCGACGTCCGGGATGTACCACGATTCTCGCCCTAAGTCAGCTGTGATAGGCTCCAGCCTCACCGTGACCCTGATGACGATGGATTGATGGATAGTAAAGATGAGTTCAAATATGATAAGACAGTTCCTTCCAAAGTGAGGGTGTCTCGGCTGTGAAACACCAAAGATATTTTCAACAAAACTCAAAAAAGCGGCTTATTGTTTTCAGCCGAAATTGATCAAATTGGCTTCCTGATGATGGCACTTGGAGAACTGGTTGAAGCGTACCAGCGGTAACAGGTACTCTGAAACTACTCCTAGATTTTGATCATGACTGGAGAAAGCAATTTGGAGAAACAGCTTTACTGTTTCAGCAAGTGCCAAAGTTCTGTGGCATATAGTTAAGATAAGATCAAATAAGCAAGACACACACACACAGTGCAGCTTTTCCTCAAAACAGGAGACAAATGCACCGGCTCATATGTTTACACTGAAAAAGGCATTTCGAACCCAAAAAGTTGGGAGCGATCGCTGCGTCTTGCCATTCGATTTAATGCGGCCGGAACTTTATTGTTGACCAGATAAGAGATTCATCTTCAGAGAGCATCTAGTGTGCGTGCTAATCAACATGGGTCAGAGCAGGACTCATAGATATTCTGAGATTAGCCAACTGCCAGGATTTGCTATGGGCCAAAGAAAATATACTCACTGGGTTTAGTAAAGGCAAATTTATGCTGACTTAAAACGAGCCTCTACCTGTAAAATGCCTGCTACTCAAGTAATGTATTAGGTAGAACACTATACAGACTGACAGCTACCTTGTTTGTAGTCGGAGTGTGTAGGGTAGCTTCAGAGAGATTACTGAAGCCCACTGTGTGTGTAATGAAGCCCTGAGTCAATAAGAGATGCAGGCTTAAGGCCAAAGGCTGAGCCTGTGCATCAAAGGTGCAACGTTTGTGCGAGTCAGTGTGCATGCTTGTTTTTTGATTGACAGCCTCTGGGTCCCTGGGCCCACTCCACTTCTCTCGGTGAAGGGACATAGACTTAGTTACGGGTGTCTTGTTAAAGGTATGTCAAGTTGACAACGTCAGCGTGATCATGGGAAATGTGACACGCGTGTCCCTTTAACTGGTCGAGATGGCCGCTGCTGGCAGCTGGCCTGTCAACTTCCACTGGGAGCCTGGCAAGCTGACAGGAGGAGTGGAGCTTTGCCACTGTGGAGGAATAAATTGCATTTACTCGGGATGAATGCCCAGCACACACACACACACACACATTCAAATGGAAACATTTGTCTCAGTTGGAGGATGCAGGGGGCACTGATGAGGGGACAGATAGTGAACTTGTGTCCATGCAGGTTGTTTCTACCGTGATTCTTTAAACACGCTGACAAAAAGATGAATAAGTTGAGCGATGGTGGCAGGCACAGTACGGCTTGGCAGTCCAATTGAACCTGCCCGTGTGCGAGTGGTGGGGGAGAGGGTCAGACGCTGTTATTGGGATGGTAAAACAGAGCCAGTAAATGTTTGCACCTGGGTACCATTATCACCTGCAGCTCTTCAAGAGACCTGTGGCCAGACTCCTCTCCCAAGAAGCACTCACACATTTCTTCTTTTGAAAATGTGGAAGAAGAAATCTGAAATGGCTGCAGAGCCAACTCTCTCTCTTTGATAAAAACTGCGCTGGAGTTGTCTCCGGCTCAGTCACTGTGATGTCTTTGTATGTAGGAAACTTTGTTTGTGCGGAAGCTGCACATGCAGATCTGCAATCTAAAGTAGTTTTAGCGCGATTTCACTTTTTCAGTCGTGAAAACATTCGTCTTCTCCGAACTGATCCTATTGCTACTTTCTGCCGTCGCAGAGCCGCCTCACTGTTGTGATTGTATGTTTGGTAAAAGAGCCGCTATTGATAGACCTCCTTGTGTTTGTTTGATGTTCTAAACAGTGCGACATAATCTGCAGACGCTCCACAGTGATCCAAACGACTCAGCCTTTCATGGGGTTTTCTAGTCCAAAGCATTTCAATTGCTTTTATAATTGAGTTTGTCTGCTGCCTCTGTGATTGCTTTGGATCTCCTTTTTTTTTTTTTTTTTGCTATCAAACAAGGCAATTACTGCCAAGTCGCATATTTTCTCCAAAAAAATGTTTATTCGCAAAAATTAGCATGCAACTATTTCAAAATCTCCCCCGTTTTTTTCTTGCACGCTGGAAATGACTCGCCTCGCCATACATGTGTAGTCGGGCGCTAACAGCTGAATAAAAAAAAAATAAAAAAATTAAAATGCAACTATGAATAATTAATTAATGCGGGTTAATATGTTAACAAACTTATAGTGGTTGATAATTAGATGAGCCATAGTATCTGATTCAGACTTAATTACTAAGCCACTGTCTGTTCTGTGGGGCTTTAATGAATAATTAATTACAAGAAGCATGAATTATTTCTGCTTACCAAAGACCTACCAGAAATACACGCCCGTCCTCGTTTATGGTGCTATCTTGTATTGATTGATGATAAGTGTTTGATCGGGGGAATGTAACAGCAGAGCACTACAGTACTGCAGTCCAGTGATATGAATAGATACAGGGCGAGAGAGCTTAATCAATTCATACTCGTGAATGTCATCTCTTCACACACAGGTGTGGAACCATACACTCGTTGAGTAGTTTGAGAACACACCCCTGATCTCAAACACAGGCTCTCACACACATCATCACTGCGCTGTTTTGCAGTGCTGAGATTGAGCGGACAGGTTTATATTCCCCCCTTTTCATGCACATGGGTAACCACAGTGTCTTCACGAAAGTTGCAACTGTGTGTGTGTGTGTGTGCGTGTGTGTGTGTGTGTGTGTGTGGGAGTGTGAGTTCCTCATCTGCACATGCTCTGATTTATCCGCTCTATATTTGCATATGTGCACAATGTGATTAACTGCCGTGCCTTATCTTTTCGGCCTAGCTACTTCACCGCACGCATGCCTGCACACACGCCCACGCACGCTACAGCACACGCACGCATTCACATATATTCCCACGTTCACGTACAAACAGCACCGTGGCGTTTGTCGAGGGAGGGATGATGAAAGGTAACGGTAAACCACACAGCCAGCTAAAGACTTGAAGCAGTATGTTCTTCAGCTTCATTTACAGTTGGACTGTAGCAGTTAACGGACCCTCCAGGGTTTCCCCCAGATAATTTGGTTGACTTTATTTACGTCCAGAATCCCTCGCTGGGGCCAGTTGTGCAGGTGAAACTGCCCATCTGTCTATATTCACTTATCAGTCACACACAGTTCCTTTGTGCGGAACCACCATGGGTCATAATCAGCTACGGCTAGTGTCATTTAGATGCTGTAATAATATGTCAGTCCATATCATTAACACCCTCTGAGCCTGGGGATATGGGAGGGCGGACTGAATGACTTACTCCTCAGGCTGCTGGCAATTTGTATGTGTGTGCCAGTGTGTGCGCCGCACCCCTGTGAACACATAAGCTGTGGTTGTGTGGGTGTATGAAAGTTTTTTGAGTATAAATGGAACTTCCATACATGCACACATTATGCTTTTCTCCATAAATACATCCTTTAAATAAGTTTCCTTGGCAGAATCTGTGCTTATTTTGCACATAGGTGGTTGTTACACCAGCTGACAGACAATGATGTGTTTGTTTTCTATACAGTCGTACAATTCCTCCAGCTTTCATCCATAGAGGCAGCTCTTTTGGCAGCTTCGCTGTCAGCATTTGAAGGGTGAAAGTACTGTAGATGGGAAACTTGAACAACACCAGGCTGACTTCCTGCACTCTCGAGGGCTCGGGGTGTTAGCAGTCAGCGTGCACCACACGCACATGCTTACACACACCACATCCTGATGTTATTGTAAGCCAATTGGGATTTCTACTATTACTGCTAAATAAGATACATAATCCACAACTTTTGTTATAATTAGTCACTCTCACCTCATCTCGTTTCTCACTTTACAAATTTCCTCACCTCTCCTTCGCTCTCTGCTCAGAAAAATCCCTCGTGGCTCCTTCTCTTCAAATAGCTGTAATCAACGCTGATGCTCTCTAAGACCCCTCTCCAAGGCATTAATCAGATTGGATTGTATTGCAATGCCACGGGGGGCCTTTATAACTGATATTCTTTTGACAAGGACGGAGAACGAAGAGATTATTTGATTGAGAGTGATTGGCCTCTAATGTTTAACTGGAGCAATTCCTCATCATGTCCCTTTGTCTCATCGCCACCTCTCTCCTCTTTCACACCTCTTTTGGAGTTTTTCTCTTTTGGCTACATTTTGTCCCTGTCGTCTGAGCTGAATGTGAGAAGCTTCATAACCCTTTATGATCCTCTTCTCTCCCTTTCCTCTGTTTTTTTTTTCTTCCTTCCCAAGGTCAACACAACTCAGTCTAATTCATTTCTCTTTGATGATAAAATCCAGTCCCAACTTTAGCCAAATGTCCGTCTCCCTCTGGAGTTAAGATTTATCTCAATTATTACTCCGCCGGCGCGTATGCCAACTTCTAAACAGGAGTATCACGAGTGCCACGTCCACCTAGGGAGAGACGGTAAATCTTCTGATGTCTTGTGAGTATCCATCGGCTATACGGAGCGGCTGTAAATTCCCTTAACGCAGCATACAGCTTTACGCACAACAGCAGGAAATCCAGCCCCCCGACAAGACGAATGTGGACTAATCTGCCGCCTTCTCAATAAACACGGCGAAATACTCTTAAACAACACATAAACTGGCGTAAATCCTTTCGCCAATGCCAAGCGATAATAGCAATCGCTCTTCATTGTTGTGCCTATGTGAGGATGAATAAGTCAGCCGTGCCCTTTTATTTATTGTCGATGATAGATTGGCAGCTATTCAGAAGCTGATTGTGTGGCTATAAGACATGCAGATCATGAGCATGCATACTGACAGAAAAGCACAAACAATGGCAAGAGAGAAATAAATAAATGATAAAGAGAATTTAGGATGGAAGTCGATTGAACCAACGGAGAAGAGAAGCGTAATATCCAGGGACAGAGAGGGAGAGAACAGAAATCAGTATTGAGAGAGAGTCCTGGCTGCCTCGTCATGTCCTTGTGCAGGATTTATGAGCTCTAAGATCAGGGACAGGTTTAGGGTGCTAGAAGGAGGAATTGATGCAAAAGTGAAAGGAAAGTAGGAAGAAGATGGGAGAGTGCACCTATGTACAGAGTTTCAGACCTAAGTATGCTCAGACTGCGCTGTGAGTTGAGACGTCCCTCCTGCATAATTCCAGGTGACAAGGGGAAGAAAAGGCAAAGGCAGAGGTACAAAAGAAATAAATAAAAAAATGAACAGAGGAAAACAGAGCCCAGACATTACTGAAGGGTCAAAGGGCAATGATTTGATTACCGCTTATAAGACGCAGGAAAAGGTAGAGGGAGTGCAACAGAAGGAACAAAGCAAAGGGCAGCAAGGAAAAAAAACAAGGGGAAGGAAAGAGAGCGCGAGAAGATCAAGTTACGGAGGATGGCGAGCAAGGGAAAGCTCGAGGAGGAGAGGAAAGGTGTTGGTGTGGTGGTGGGGCTGCGTGGGTGGTGTAATCTGTCTGTGTCAGAGGGATGATGAAGGGGCCAGGAGGGAGAGCTCTGCAGTTCACCTTCTGGCCTCTGGAGGAAACACACTGACCCTGGCACTCCTCCTCTCCACCTCCACTCCACCTGCACGATTTATGACTCACAGGGTCGGCCCAGGGTTGCTCGGTTTGAGGACATTTGTGAATCTAGTTGTGGTGGCCGTGGCGGTGGCGGTGTGCTGCGTTTGCATGTGTGTGTGTGTGTGTGTGTGTACACGTGTTGTATGTGTGCACATGTTGAATGAAATCACACGAAAAGAAAGCTTGTACGTCAAGGAGGATGAGACCTTAGTGCTGCCTGGGGAAAAGGGCAGTAGTGTTTTCTATCCTTGGCTCAGAAAGTGAGCACAGGCGCATCTCCATGTAATCCACTATGACAGAGTTTGAAAGAAGACTGACAGAACCAGAACAAAAATCAAGGGGAATTGGACAAGATGACTGAATGAGGGAGGAGTAGTTGGAGCCGTGCTGCATACTAATGGTGTCCATTTTTATTATGATGTGCCGGCATCACTTTTTAGATCTTTTTGAGAGTATGTGGGGTTGTGGGAAGGCAGCTAAATGGGTCAGTGAGCCATTTATATATATATATAAAACCAAAATGAGTTAGTCAGAAATGTAATCAATAGAAATTTTGATAATCAATTAAATATAAAGTAAGAATAAATATGTGTTCTGAGTTTGTCAGACCAAAGAAGAAATTTGAATGATTAAAAATAACGGCAAGTTTATGAAAATAGGTGTAAAAATCAGGTAAAAATTAATTCTCAGCTCCAGGACTGTGGGGGGATGAGTTCAGAAAATGACATGACTAACTTTGAAACACTCAGAGCGAGATTACTTTATCTCTGTCTCTCTGTTAGGGGTGCAGGGGTATGTTCAAGGTGGCCTCAGCGTGTCATCGAGCCACCCTTTAAGGCCCGCCCACAAAGTCCAGGACTGAAAACTGGTGAAAAACTGTTGGAACCTCTAACTCCACATCTCAATATATCGTTCAAACTCTTTTCACATGTTTTCAGCAACTATTTTCCAACATATTTAAAGTGTTTTGAAAGAAATTGCCTTATTAAAGTGTTTCAACTTTGTGCTTTGAGCTAATTTTATGCCCATTTCTTTATTTATTTTAAAGCTGCACTAGTCAACACGGTTACATAAACAACTGATTAAATGACTAGTGTTTTTATGACCTGCAGCTTTAACAGGCTGAGTTCACTCTTGAGTTCACATCCTGGTTCCCGCATGCAGCAGGCAGCTGCTTTCAGTGAACAGACTCTGATGAACCCGCTCTATGCTTCCTGCACAGCACCAAATGACAAACTAACAAAGTTAGCGACTAACTGGTGAACAGAGTGGAGCATTTAGCAACTGAGGCCCACATATTTCCCTTAGGAGTTGGCGGAGACAAAATAGAGAGCTGTAATGAGAGTGTAAATTGGACTTACATTCATGAAGTGGCCATAAGCATGACTCCTCTTGATGCTTCATGTCTGCAATATAAGCATGCCTAAATAGCCTAATAAAGTTTTTGCTGGCACATTAGGTTTGTATGGTGAGAAAATATGTCAATTTTTGTGCTTTTGAAAAAGAAAACACTGCAGCTTTTAAGACTAAACAAAAAAAAAATCTATTGATCCTAAAAATAAGACAAATCGGTCCTAAAAAATAATAGTTATTTGGAGCACTATTTATATCGTTTTTAACATGCCACTGTGTTCAATGTGCTTTTAATGGTTTCCTTTGTGGCATATCGTATTGCACCATTTGGTTTTGTGATTGATCATGGCTTAGTTAAATATAAGCATGCTTTGTCTCCGTGAAATCCTTTGAGCCGTGCTTGAGATAAAGAGATAGATACATAAACTTGACATGGCTTAATGACGAACCATAAACAAAATGTTTTTTTAAATGGCACAAACAGTGAGCCACATGCATCGGAGGTGGCAGGTAGAAATACTGAAATATGGCTTATTGTCGCAGATGCTAAATGCAAGCAATCAAGGGGAATTGGCGGCAGACGGTATGAGAGGTGAGGGTTGAGTTGCGCGGTATTATTGCTGAGGAGTTGAGTCAAAGGGCCATTCTCTGTATGGAGATGAGACGACGAAGGTCGCACCTCATCTATAACAGATGATTCATAGTTCACCCCGGACTTTTTAATACCTGGACTTACCTCTCTCCTTCTCTCGCCGTCTACTGCAGAGCTGCACTGCAAGGAGAGTTCAAGTATATGCTGTTCATTCAGCAAAAAAAAAAAAAAAAAAAACACACACATGCACGCGTATGCAGACATGTTTGATTCATGGATGCACGTTCCATCTGCGATCTCCAAATGTCAAAAGTTCACTGCGACACCCTGCTCACATCTAATGTGACAAATAACTTCTTCCTCCAGTTGCATTGTTCTAATCCCTTTAGTGGGCTCTGGAATGGAAATATAATTACATTTCTGTGGTGCAGTGCCTTTGATAAGACAGCCGCTTGCTGAGCTGAATGTCTAACTGAGTTGGATGCCTCTCCGAAGCCCACTCCTCTCTCCACTTTACTTCTCTCCATCTCCTCTCCTCTCTCTCTCTCTCTCTCTCTCGGTCTGTATCGTACTCTCTTTCCCGTCTTTTTTTCCTCTTCCCCTTTTTGTTCTCTCACCCCCACTCGCTTTCTCTGTCATCTCCAAAAAGCTCATTCTGCCTCTCTCTCTCTCTCTTTCTCACCCTTCCAGGTATTGCAGTGGATAAAAGAGGTGTTGTCTACTTCGTCGATGGCACCACCATTCAGAAGATTAATGAGAGGGGTTTGCTCTCCACTGTGATTGGCTCAAACGGATTGATGTCGACGCAGCCGCTAAGCTGTGACGCACGCATGGACATCAGCCAGGTAAGCGAATAATGCAATCGAGTTGTTTAAATAACTGGGAGAACGCTAGAGGCACGTTTTGCTCTGAAATAGGCTTCATCCTCATCATTTGAGCGTTGTTTAAGACTCCTGAGTGTGTTTTGTGTTGACTAATTAGATTAATTAAAACAAAAAGTCACACTCGAAAGTCAATCACCGGCTGTTAGTTGTTCTCTTACAGTCAGTGATAGTCCTGTCAATCCAAACTACCTGGCTTCTTCCATAGAAACTCATTCTGTCTTCTTGAAGGTGTCCAAGTGTGTCTCTGTGAAGGAGACGGTGTAGTGTAGACCAAAGACAGCTCCTCCACAGATTCGATCAGCCAGCCTTCAGATCACACTGCTGACTTATATCAGCCCTATTAGAGCAGAAGATGAATTATAGATGACTTGCTGGCACTATAGAGGGATCTCTGCCCACACATAGGGATGCAAGCGCCTGTGTACAGTATGTGTGTGTGTGAATATGCATGTTCAACCCAGGTGAATTCCCTGAGGCGCTCTTATAGGGGCCCATGTTACCTCACAATCCATGTTAGTTAGTTATCAGCCTCTGCAGCACGTCTTATCGGGTCCAGTCTCATTCATTCCTCCGTCTTTGTTTGTTCTTTTAAACCGCTGTGACCTCAATGTGTCACCAGTATTGTTGGAAACTTTTGTAGCTCCAAAGCTCTCTCTCTCTGCAGTAATTTATGCAAAAATGAACAGCAAAGTGTTTTGTTGCAAAAGTGCTTTAATTTTCACTTCAAAGTGAAATTGCAATTTTGAAGTCTCATTTTGTGAATAAGGAAATACAAATTAGAAAGATACTGAAGCTGCTGTGAATATTTTTTTTCCCCATTTTTTTCAAAAGAGGATAAAATTGATTTTGAACATATTCGTGGAAACAGCATGTAAGCTTCTGTTTTTATGGTGGTCCACATGCTGTATACCCTATCACTTTACTATATTACATATTTGGGAGGATCCACTGCGCTGTTACACTTGTAATCCACATGGAAACTAGCTTTCACCGGAAAAGTGGAAGCTGGTTTGCTTGCCAACTTTAGCACTAATTCCCACAAGATACACTTTCTCTCATGTCATGTCAAAATGTCCTCCTCCTGGAGAACACCAAATAAAAGGTGGAGTGTTTAAGATTTAGAGGGATTTATTTAATATAATGCACCTTATGATTTATTTAGGCCTAATAGATTTATGACAGGCCTAAAATAAGAATAAGCCTTTTACATTTACATTAGACATTACTCATTCTATATTAGCCCAGAACGGTCAAACTAAACACCGCCTCTAGACAGGTGTGTTTTTCTCGCGTTACACGGTCACCATTGTTTCTCCTGCGCGCCTGAAAAGGGACGGTGAGGCAAGGTGACTGCAACCGCACACAAAATGTTATTTGTGTTGCCCTGTTACTTTAAGGGAGACTCAACTTTGTGTACGGACCAACTTAGCTCGTAAAAGCCAGCGCTTTCCATCACTGCAAAGTTCAATATCATGAGCAGGAGAGATTTGATGCGTGTCCTCTTTGGCTAAGGACAGAGTGAGACCTGCTTGATGAATCTCTCTACCTCTTAAAATGGGATTTCACACTGAACCCTCTCCTCTCCCATTTGACAGAGCCTATAATTGGACATGTCAGTGGCAATTTAACATGATCCATTTATTTACCAATCCATCGTCAGAGTCATCAATCACCTCGCTGATCCCTCAGATGCACCGCCTCGTCTCCGTGGTTCACAGTTTGAGTGTTTGTGTGAGCTAGACAGTGATGTGGGTGGGTTGTGTGCTGGCGTAGGTTTGTCTGTCTTTGACCCCCACAGTGCTAGCGGGCAGGGTGTGCTATTTGAGCAGGCGGCGATCATGGTTATTGGCTGACATTTGGAACAGTGCCGAGGCGAGCCGGTGTGAGTCTTGAATAAACACAGGGAAGGCTCCCTGCCCGCGCTGCTGACCTTTGCATGAGCAGGGAGGGTCAGGAGGCCTAAAGCTATGTTATTAAGGAGATATTATTTGTATCACCTGTAACTGACTCCACTGAGGGTGATACCCTCCAAGGCTTTCTTGTTCTTATGTTCTGATTTCTTTTGAAATACAGACAGATATACTGTGTGTTTACATACACGTGCCATTTCACAGGTACGCCTTGAGTGGCCGACAGACCTGGCCATCAACCCGCTGGACAACTCCCTCTACATCCTGGACAACAACATTGTCCTCCAGGTAGAGAAACACACACACACACACACACAAAACACACGTTTGCAAGTGAATGAATTCTAAACCCGTTTCCTTGAGAGGCGTCGGCGCTATACGTACGTACGCAGATGAAGAAGGAGTAATAAAATATTTCTCACAAATTCCAGTGCTGTCACTTAGGGTGCATTTAGAGTAAGTGTGGCTGGTAGCATAAAAGACAGGAAAAGAGCACCTTGTTAAGAAAAATAACACGCTATCACCACTCTGCAGAAGTTGTTTTTTTTTTTGTGTTTTTTTTTTTTCTAAAAAAAAATGTCACTCAGGTTTTACTTATTACCCAAATACTTGTTCTCCTACATTTAATGAATTGCCTGTTGGAGTGTGTATCCTGTAAAAATTTAATGAGTCATTGGATGAGGCAGGGTTAGGCTTGGTGATGTTCCATGTGCTGGATAAACAAAGATACACTGTCAGTGGCTGATGCCATTGACCATATAATTACTGGAAGCACAGTTGTTTACTCTCTGTCTCTTTTACATAGTTTAAACATAATGGTGGATTTTCTTCTTCTTTCTTATCAGGTATCAGAAAATCTACAGGTGCGTATTGTGGCAGGGCGTCCCATCCACTGCCAGGTTCCAGGTATTGACCACCACCTGGTGAGGTGGGCAGCTGTGCGCGCCACCCTGGAGGCTGCCAAGGCCATCGCCCTGTCCCACCTGGGCACGCTATTCATCGCCGAGACTGATGAAAGGCGCATCAACCGCATCCAACAGGTCACTCTGTCACTTCAAATACCAAGTTACTTTCAGCCTATTTTTAGCTAGAGATGCTCGGATTGGGTTTTGTAGGGCAGCCACCAATGATGGATTTAATGTCATTATAATCAACCGAGATGATTCCAGCCAGGTTGCCATTTTTAGACTTTTTTTTTTTTACTGGAACAAGAGAACCTCAAAGCCTCTACTTTGATTTTTATACACAAACATGAGGTCACTCTGACAATGAATGATATACAGCACATAAAAAACTGTTTCCCAACTGGATTTACTGTAGCTTCAGTTGTCAGACTCTGTTAGTGGGATATGCATCCCATTTAGCCCAATAGCCCCTTATCTTCCTCACAAGTGTTCATTTGTGTTTTATTTACAATTCACTAACAAGGACCACGCCCGTACAGATGGAGTTTGAACATGTTTATTACGAGTGACGTTCGGGAAGCGTGGGTGGTATGCTGTGGAAGGGTTTAGGGAAAGAGAGGGTTAGAGGGTTCGAGGGATGAAGGGATGGGGGTCGGAGGATGAGGGATGTTAGGACGAGGGATGAAGGGAGGGAGGAAGGGGTGAGGGGAGGAAAGGCGAGGGGGATGAGGGATGAGGCGGGACCATCGGCAGAGTGGTCCTGAGGTTGACCGGAGGAATCCTGGAAGGAACCTGGGGGGATGAAGACTTTGAGTGGGGGAACCGTCTCTCTGCGACTCTAGGATTAGAGCCCCTGGTTCCTGTGTGGGAATGGAGATGAGAAAAGGGGAGACAAAGCAAGAAAGAGGGTATGGGGGGGTGGGATGTGACAGCAGCATCAAAGAAGGAGTGGAAGGAAGAGGGAGTGCTTAAGTACGTGGAGAACGGAAATTGAACGAGTACGAGGCGTGGCCCTTATTCCCAAACCTGGTTTATAAAACCCCATTCATGTTACAGAAGATTGACCTATCCAAAATATGAATATATATTCCTCTATACTCCTAGTTTCTATGGTCAAATGTAATTGACTGTTTTGTTGTTGCAATTGATTCATAACAGCTTATTATTTTTCACTACAGCCTTCAAAATCTCCATATCTACAGCTGGACAGGTGTCCAACTGCTGCATGCCTTTTTTTTTTTTGTAATGATCACACAGCAAGCGGCACCCCTGCAATAATGTTTGTTTTTTAACAGCTCTGACAAACAGGAAAAAACATTGTAGCTGAAACTAACACGAGAAATCCATCTGGTCATGTGACACATATTTAACCTCACGCTCGCTCCACTGTAGTCAGGTTGGGGTTGCTGTGGTCACAGATTGCTTGCACAGCACGAAAGGTTTTCAGAATCTGCCTCTCGCACATGGACATACAAAACTCAAAATCAAAAGAGACAGAAAAAAAAAACTTATTTTTTTTTGTCCACTAGCTCCATTAGTTAGCAGCATGCTATCACAGGGCCACAGCATTTGGGCAGCAACACCACAAAGATATTGCTGGCTGGACTCGATCAATAGTCCCTTTGTGGTCAGGTGCACCAAGCTGAGTCCATGTGGAGGCAGGCAGGAACATAAAATGCCTTTTTGATGGAGACCGGGCAGCCATGTTTGATAGGTGTGACAAATACAGAAAAAAGGACAGCATTTTTATTGCCCTGTTTTATGTTTGGTATTTCTGGGCACCTTGAATCTGGAATCGCTCACACGGAAAGTCAAAACGAGAACAAAACAAACCTCCTTCATCAGAGTAGGATGAGAGTTATTCGTGAAGGATCCTAAACACACTCTCTCGGGCAACAAGTGGAAGCTCTCCTTTAGAGGACGAATGAAACCGTTTGACGGCTGCTAAGCTGTAAAATAAAATTAATGATGACGTGTTGCAGATTTCCTCAACAGTTCTGATGTGCAATCAACACATACAAGAATCTGGCAGGCTACAATATGATGCAGAAAGAACTAAATTAAATACAGAAAATCAAGTGGTAAGACAAACTAGCTCTGCACAGGTACAGACTGACAATCTATTTTAAAAATGACACACAAAGCTGCTACGTTTCATCTTAAATGACTGACACCAGCTGCATCTTGTACTGTTTAGCCAGCGAGTCTAATTTTTTTTTTTTTCTCTGTATAATAAGCCCCTAATAAATGTGAACGTGCCTTGGCCACAGTAAGTATTTAGGCGAAGCTTTGGCACTGCTGTTGGTCTCCTCTCATGGTCCAAGCACGTCTGTATGTCACACAAAACATTTGGCCCTAACATCAAGCACTACTACACACATAACCAACGTGCATTGAATTTTGTTTTTAATCTTGCATAGAGGGAAGGGTAGTTACTGAATATGCATGACACTGGAGCTTTGAGGTGCATTAAAATCACAATAATTACACCCTAAATCAGCTCTGCTGTGGCTGGTGTTTGTTTTCAATTAAGCGCAAATTGCAAGAACTTGTTTTCTGTGAAGTAGGCATATTTTGGAAGTCACAAGACTTTCAAATCAAATCAATGCCTCTGAAGGAGTTGGTCATTATTTTAAATCAAAAGCTTTTTATATTCCACCACTTTTGGAATATAAGTGCATGTTTGTCCTGCCTCTGTCCTCCTGCTGGGGCCTTCAAACTGATTAAGACTAAGTCTGCAGGTCTGCTGGAGGACACACTGTATGAGCATTTTTCCCGAGCACGAGTTGGAAAAACTTGTAATTAGGACTAAGTGTGCCGAGGCCTGTGACTTTTTCCAGACGATTTGGATTGATTTTCTACTCTGAGATGCTCGATGAATCCAGAGCAAAGACATTTTAAATGAATAGGTTAATATTTTGATTTTCTTGACGAAGTGTTCGATCAGAAAAGCGATACCACTGTCATGTCTGTACGTTGAATATGAGGCTGCTGTCAGTTACTGATAGCTTAGCACAAACTGAGCAACAGATAACCTGCTAACTATAACAAAATCTGACTATTTTTAAGCTTTCTAATTAAAAAGTTGTGTCAAGTTTTCACACTTTGCTATTTTTATACGGATGAAACAAAGACGTTACAACACGTTAATGAATTAACTTCACAGGTGATACACCAGAGTGATCTTAAATCTCGACAAGAAAGACAATAAGCCAGATAATTCAGTAGTCAGAATCCCGAGGAGCTTTTTAAGACGCGCTGCAAATCAACTTTCCCAAAGGGAAAATAAAGTTGATCAAAAAGAAAAAAAGAATTCAAATGAAGCATATCTTTCCCAATCATCTCTCCAACATAGCATGCTCCCCTCGGACCAGTTAAGAAGCCATTACCTCACCGTAATGCATTAAAATCAACCTGTTGGTGTTGCAGTTTTTGTCTTCGTTTATTGCACTCTACATCAGGACAATCAGTTTAATTTGCAATAAAGATTGATATAAGCCAAACACCGAAGATTCATGATTCTTTTTGTTTTTCCTGAAATATATATATATATATTTTAAAAAGGCATCTGAAACTTCATCTGAGATTGTTTGATGGAAGTACGAGTAGGCGAACACATCCAAAATACGTTGTTGTCATTTTCCTCTTGTTTCATTTCACCATCATTGTCGTGTTTTGTGGTAGAGATCAGGAGCGTAACAAAGGCTGTTGTTGAACATTATCTTCTTCTCGAAACGACGACCTCTCACAACATTTCGTAGCCGTGTGTGTGACGTTTCTGAACAATTCACAGGTGTCGACCAACGGGGAGATATCTGTTATCTCCGGAGCCCCCACGGACTGTGACTGTAAGATAGACCCCAACTGTGACTGCTTCTCTGGTGGGTCAGCACACACACACACACACACACACACACACACACACACACAGTATGTAAATGTAGGATTAAGTAGTGTGAGTGTATTGGATTATGTATAACAGGATTGCAGTACTGAAAACAGCATGAAACTGCACTTAAAAACCCAATCATACTTGGCCTTGCTCAGAAGTAAGGAAGGAAACAAAACACTTTTAAAAGCTTTGACATAACTTTAATCTCCTGAAATAGTCCGTGTGTCTTGATATTGATTAAATCTTGCTGCCTGTGTGTCCCTGCTGGCCAATGATTTTATTAGCAGAACTTGACGAGAGCATTTTCTCTCTTGTCCGTCTCCTCCACTGTTTTCTTCTCCGACTGAATGCGTCTAAATTATTTATATTTCAGACGGGATTTCAACATCTAAGACTGTCTTTAAGACGGGCTGTTTTGACTCTCCTTGAAAAACAATCTAAAATTATGATAATGACCTTTATGTAAACAGTGACAATATACAGGAAAGAAATGACTACGCTGTCACAGTGGAAGGGTAAGTGAGCGTGATATGATTGTTTGAATGTGTGTATATGGGTATACACAGCATGTGTGTGATGTTTTTGTATTGGTATTCAAAGAGAGCCTTCTTTTTTTTTCATCAATCTCCAGCTAAATTTCAGTAAGCAGCAGATTGAGGGAAACCTTTCAAATCCATTCAAATTACAGACAAAAGAAGAGAGGTTTTTTTGGTGTATCATGGAAGGGCACCTGAAATTTATTAAAGGGAAGAGGGAGAAGACCAAACAAATAAGCAGCTGTTCTTTTGACAGTTAGGCCATGCTTTCATTGTAAGTGTCAGAGGATGTGATTTTATCATTTAATTCTGCTCATAAAAATCAGTCGCTTTTCTATTCAAAATGGAAGGAAGTGTCTCTCCCATGCCACAAGCCAATGGGCTGTAACCATCCCTATTTCTTGGGTTGTACTTTGCATATTTTCAATCATGTCTTGCTGTTAACAGATGATTACTCTCTTCAGAGGCTTTCCGTTTCCATCCCTTCTCCGTAGACACTCACGCGGTGTCTTTGAACATGCGCTCATACGTGGGAACACGCTCGCAAATACAAACAGACACGGGAACACGAGTGCGCGAAAACCTACACACACACACACGCGCGCGCGCGCAAACATAAAGTGCATGCTGTCAAGAGATAAACCGCCACCCTGCTGTCTGCACGGACCCATCAGAGGCCCTGAGCCCACTGCTGACAGCATCTAAAGGGCTTCACCCGACTATTACCCCGCTGGGATACCAAAGACATCTGAACGCATTCAGTCACCTACTATAGCAACCGTCACTATCAAGGTGGTCATACCAACACCTTTGGAAATCTAAGTTATCCTAACAAGTCCAAGTCCTGTGCCAAACTGATAAACTCTTAAGCGGCACCATGGTATCGTCATTTTTGCAAAGCTTGTGTACTTTTGTCTTTTTCTAAAGAGTCATTTGTAATTCTCAGAGTGTTCGTAACCGAGGGCGCCTTCACTTAACGCCATTTTGTCGATAAAGAGTTCCCACTGAAGTAATGTGTTCTTCTTTCTCCAAACAGGAGACGGAGGCTACGCCCGCGACGCACGACTCAAAGCCCCCTCCTCTCTGGCCGTGGCCCCCAATGGCACCCTGTATATTGCTGATCTGGGCAACATCCGGATAAGAGCAGTCAGTCCCAACCAGCCTCAGCCCAGCCCAGCCGGACTGGTGGAGATTAGCTCCCCACTGGACCAGGAGCTCTATCTCTTCAGCCAGGTACAGCTACGTCTATCTAGAGAACAAATATCAAGATACTTGAGTACTATATTTCAGTTCAGGTCAGAACAAGGATAAGATCTTTGTACAGACATGAGTGTCCCCGTATACAGCACATAAAGGTCCCATATTTTACACTGTTGCAGTGTTTTATTTGAGGTTTTAATATGGGCTGTGCTGTGAGCACGGCAGAGGGTGGTGACTGTACACAACCGAATAAAAGATATGTGCATTTTGATATTATTTTGACACTTCCACAATATTTATATAGCACATAGACCTGCTTTATGTTCTCCAATGAGTTCAGGTGTAAAGTTGACACTAGAGGCTTCATAACTACTGTACTACTAAATCAGCAACTAACCTAACAAGCTTGAACATAAAGTCATAACTAATGCAAGTGACTAATCAACGAGTTCCATTGTCATCGTCGACTTCTATGAGCCGCTCTGCATCGTAGAACACTGAAGTAAGTTAGATTAATATTGGAACATCAATATCAATAAATTAGGTGTCTGTGGCTGCAATTAATGAAAAAATGATGCTGTGCGGCAGATGTGTTTTATGTCTGATCCTGTGACACTTTATGATTTACACCTACTCCAGAGTCATGTGTAACTATTTAAGTAATGCATGAATCGCAACTCGGTGATAAATTATGACTAGGCAAAGTTTGTACAAACACAGTTGGTGCAATTTAAATTTACAGGGATTATTTGTTAAATAAATTAAAAGAGGTTGAACCACACAGCCTAGTTCTCACATTTGATGCGGCAGCTGATGCTAGCTTGCTAATATGACCTGAAGAGTGAAAGAGGTAAAATGGTCGACACCTCTGATCATTTTAATGATGATCACCCAC
Source organism: Larimichthys crocea (assembly GCF_000972845.2). Classification (NCBI taxonomy): domain Eukaryota; kingdom Metazoa; phylum Chordata; class Actinopteri; family Sciaenidae; genus Larimichthys; species Larimichthys crocea. The sequence continues at coordinate 41,097,256 of NC_040011.1, forward strand.
ACAAATCATAACAATAACACAATACGACTCATTGCTCATAAGACTGAATGAGCGAGTAGCATCAATCAGGTTATCGGTAATACTAAAACACAGAATTCTCTATGTACACAGTAAAAATAAAACAAAGTGTCATGGTGCAACTAAGAAAGATTTACACTCATTAATAGATTTTCGGTTAGACGGTGCAACCTCATCCTGACGGTTGTGTCTCTCTTCTTTTTCATGACAGAACGGCTCGCACATGTTCACCAAACACCTGATCACGGGCCACTACCTGTACAACTTCTCATACGGCACAGACGGCCAGCTGTCCGGACTGACGTGTCGCGACGGCCACGGGCTCCAGGTGAGGAGAGACGCTCACGGAGTGCCTCTCTGGCTGGCACTACCTGGTGGACAGGTATACTGGTTGTCTCTTAGCAACAGCGGAACACTGAGAAAGGTGTCAGCCCAAGGCCATGACATCGCCCACATCACTTACCATGGCAACACGGGTCTCCTAGCAACCAAAAGTGATGAGAACAGTTGGACCACTGTTTATGAGTAAGTCTACAGTTCTTTTTCTCGTATTGCTTATTGTTCTCTTCTTTTTTTCTTTCCTTCTGTCTTTTTTCTCTTTTCTGTTTTTGTCTTTCTTTCTGTTTTCTCTTTCCTTGTCTCTTTTTTCTTTCAGTCATGGTTGGTTGCTGGTATGGACAGGGGACTGTATATGTACAGTATGTGCATATGTATTAATGTGAGACGAGCGTTTTACAGTGTGAAATGTGAGTGCCATCTGGTGGTAACTAGTGCATCACTGGAGAGAGCCGGAGAGACTTTTTTTCAATTTACTCTGTGCTTAAGTGACTGATTAGCTGAAGGACGTCTCTGCAACACTTTGATCACACACATGTTCAGTATCAGACGTATACAGTAGTACACACACAAAAACACATCTGTCTGAATTATTCACCACTGCCGCTGAGTCTCAAATTCCACAGCTGGATAATTACACATATAAATCATAGCTGACACTTAACTCTAGGCCAGTGTTTGTGTACGAGCAGTGAAAACGGAGCGATAGTGTGGATGCGTACTATGTGCTTTTGTGTGTGTGTGCGTGTGTGTGCGTTTGTGTGTGTATGGCTGTGTTCATTTTTTTTTTTCCAACAGCGTCACTTATCTGCTTGTGTTTGTGCTTGTGGTCTTGATGTTTATTCTCTAAAGGTACAACAACGAGGGTCGTGTGACCAACATCACCCTCCCCACTGGTGAGGTGAGCGGTTTCCATGGCAACCTGGAGCGCTGGTCCCGGGTGGAGGTTGAGGCGTCCAACCGTGAGAACTTTGTAACGAGCACCAACCTGTCTGCCAGCGACACCATCTACACGTTCAGACAGGGTAAGGCATCGGGGGCACGTTGTGTGTTCTTTTCCCTTCTCATACTGTAGGTCAACTCATCACAATAAATCTAAACCCACAAACAACGCTGCTTATGACTCATCTTGTGGGGAGGGAGATGAAAGCATAGAGCACGTACACAAATGTACACGGAGACTGCAGACCTTAAGGTTATAGTGATATTTAAACATTTATGACAGGCAAACTGCAATAACGTGGCTGTTTTTCTGGTCAGGTCAGACACACTGACCTGTGTTTCTCCTCCTTGATCGGCCGCATTCGATGTGTGAGCGAGAGAATTACAGCTTTAAGAAAAAGATTCATACCCTACTGTAAATAATTCACAAGTAGAATCTGATATGACCTCTTTACATAGCCAGACTAATGGGCACTATAAGGAGAAGAAAAAATTATTTACAAAAAAAAAAAAAGAGGCAGATCCGACTGACACGTGAAACGTCTTAACGACCACGGAAAAGAGAGGAAAAAATGGAAAAAGAGGGCAGAGATGAGACGAGGAGAAAATGAGTGTGGAGTGGAGAAGCCGCTCATGGGAGCAGTTTCTTCTCATGTCATCCCTTTAATTGCTTTCTAGCAGTTGTCACAATGACAGGACTGCAGGGAGAGAAAAGCTGCTCCAACACACACATAAATACATTTCCACACACACACACACACACACACATGCAGGCAGGCTTGTGATGCTACTGTATGACATAGCTGCCAGGAAACAGTTGAAATGACCCTCTATTTTAGAGTGCCGCCACCACCACCACCACCACCACCACCTTTTTACTTCTACCATCCACAAATTCACTGTGTCTTTTCCTGCCTCTGAGGCGACAATAACCGTATGTACAGAAAGAGGTTTTATAGTAGTGGAGGGAATTGAAGAGACTATCTAGTTTATTAGCCACATTAAATTTTATGATTAAAATACAGTTTTTGCTTTTTTATTTTAATTCTTAATTGTGTTAAAGAAATGGTAAAGGCATGAGACAGAAACGTGTTGTGTAAACGTGTAAAACTGTTTAACGTCTTACTCAGACGGTAGAAGTGAAAGAACAGTTTCTGAGAACCTTTGCAATGTGTGAAAAGATGTGGCAAACACCCCCAGCTCCCTCTGCCTCTGCCCCTCTTCCTCTTTATTGCCCTCTCTTACTATCTGTCCAAGATTTAAAAGCAGTGATAAACATACAGTAGAGAGATTTTTTTGCAGAGAGCATTTACAGAACACAGAGCGCCGGAAAGTTTAGAAATGAATTCAAACAAAACACAAATAGAAAGAGACGGATTGTCTTTTCAGAGACTGTGAGTAGTGTTTTTTCACACTTTTTTCACCTCTTCCTGCTTCACGTTGCTTCTGTGTGCATCTCTGCTCCCATCTGACCCCCTAACCGCCCCAGACCACGCTCAGAGTTCATACAGAGTTAGCGCCGATGGCTCGTTCCTTGTATCACTGGCGAGTGGGATGGAGCTGTCCCTCAGCACGGAGCCCCTCCTACCCGGAGGCGTCGGTGGAGGCGTCAGTCCCACTGCCAGCCGCTGCAACATCAGCCTGCCTGGAGATCACGCACCCAGCCTGATAGAGTGGAGGCAGAGGAAGGAACAGAGCAAGACCAACTACAGCACTTATGAACGCAGGCTCAGGGTAAAATACTAAATCATCAACTCATACTCAAGCTATATAAGACAATATAGATAACGAACTCCACTATCACACCAAGCCTACGTGAGTAGGTCAGATTACATCATTTCTGCCACATCCTCCACGTACACTGAGATAAACAAATGTTATGAAATCTGACTTTGATACACGCCCTAACAGTGTGGAGTGACGTTTTGACTAATGAACAACGTCACTGAAGGGGGGCTGACAGGTCAAAATGACTCTGAGCTCTAGTACTTTCCACAAATCACACGTCACCTGCAACCTATTCTTTCTTTCTTTCTTTCTTCGGCACATAAAGTACACCACGCAAACAGAATATTTCATGAAATGGAAAAGGACATTTTGTCTGATGGGCGCTAATTAATTAGCAATCCCCAGGAGTCGCTTCTTCACTTTTTCACGAGGCAATTTATTGTTATTGCGCAGGTCCAGTTTTCTCTAAATGTCACAATTAATTTATCCCTGCTTGTCTCAGACAAGGCATTTCATTTATATTTGCATGTGTGTGGGATTTATGATAATTATGAAGCAATAAAATGAAAAAGTTTTATTTTTAATTTTTTTTTCTACCTCTAGCTGATATTTTTGCTGATTCTGTTTTCAGGCACATAACAGGAACCTGCTGTCTATAGACTTTGATCAGAGCACCAGAGTAGGGAAGATCTACGATGACCACAGGAAGTTCACCCTCCACATTCAGTATGACTCACTGGGCCGGCCTGTGGTCTGGTCCCCCAGTAGCAAATACACTGAAGTAAACATCAGCTACTCTGGTGGAGGACTGCTGTCTGCCATCTACCGTGGGGATTGGTCCGAGCGCCTGGAGTACGAGAACGACAGGGTGGTGTCCAGAGCCTGGGTCAATGGCAAGATCTGGAGCTACACATACGCAGACAGAGTAAGAGCTATGGTTATATAAAAACCTGCTCAGGTGGGATGTGATAGACAGTTTCTCTTTGTATCGTGCTGAGATTTATTTGATGGGTTCAGGTCTGCCTGTTTTTGTCTTTGCTGTTCTTGCAGTTACCTGAAACCAAAACTAACAACTAAAGTATGAAACATATCTCAGTTACGTGACATGAAAGCAACAGTACAAGCATTTACTGTACTATACTGCTAACAATGTTTGAATGTGTTTTTCATCCCTTTGAGGCAGCCATAGGTTTTCATTCATTTTTTAAAACTATTTAAAAAAAAAATCACTTTGCAGAGCGAAGACTGCTTTGCATTTTATTTCAAAGTTCACTTATCGTGCAGACTTTTTAAATTAATCGGCTCTTCACAGAAAACAGTGGTTTCCTGTAAGTGGGTTTTACAGTAAACACTCTCGGTTCCGTGAATGGTTAGAAATAATTTACAGTTCATGTAATTTTTTGCAAAAGGGAATAAAACATTCAAAGAAGCATGTTCCTTTAAGTGTGTGACAAGCGTGAAATCTACCAGAAGCTATAATTTCCGTCCTTGAAATTAATTGTAATATTTAATAGAATGATATTCAGCCTGAAATATATTTAGTGTCAGCTTTTTGTCTAAGACAAAATTAAACGAGCTTATATTACAGAAGAACCACCTGGGAATTAATTATGCACCTGCATGTATTATTAATATATTCATAATATACAGTACCTTACAGTTCAATAGAAAGGTATTTTTACACAACATTGTCTTACTGCAGTTCAAACACTCTGCAGATCCAGCTTAGGGAGTAACGTGAGTGCCTGAACAGTAAAATCTTAATTAAACAGTAAACCAAATTGTTGCCGCCATGTTCAAATGCAGAGCAGTTTCCTTTTCTTGTTTGTTTTGTTTTCGTTTTTTTTCCCCTGAATTTTAAGAATTAACCAACCTTCAACTGGAAAATCATCGGTCCTGTCTAAAACCAAGGTTGTTTATGAAGTGCAAGTAAACAGCTTTTGCCGAATGACATTGAAACAGGAAAAAATACACCAGACAGACGAAGAAAAAAAACTCGTCAAACCAGAGAGCTACCGTATAATAACTCTGCTGTGCACCTGTCTGTGTCCCTGCAGTCCATTATGCTCCTCCTGCACAGCCAGCGACGCTACGTCTTTGAATACGACCAAACCGACCGCCTGGTCGCTGTGACGATGCCCAGCATGGTGAAGCACACCCTGCAGTCGCTCCTGTCCATTGGTTACTACAGGAACATATACACCCCGCCTGACAGCCAGTCCTCCTTCATGCAGGACTACACCCTGGACGGGCGGCTGCTGAGGACTCAGTACTTGGGAACAGGACGCGGTGTCATCTACAGGTACGACACAGTTCACAGGAACATTACTGCCTGTTGGTTTTATCAGTTAATTTAGGGGAAGCAATGCAGTGTGGAAGAGGTGACATTGGCGACACCACGGGTTTGATTTTTATGAAACTTGGAGGCGTTTATGCATCTTGGCACTATAGTCGGCCGTATAAAAACATAATACTGATTGGCTTGATGAAGATTCTATAATTAAAGGCTTATCACTAGAAATTTAAAAGCCCTATTAGAGCTCTAAGTCTATCTGACACAAAACGTGCCACACACACAGCTGTCCTTACAAATTACACTGATTGGACTAATGGGGGAGACTGATTAAAGGTCAAATTTTTTATCATCATACCATGTCAGACACCACTGATCTGATTTTGATGAAAGTTGGAGGACTGATTCGGGCAGTGTTCTGGCATTTAACATTTTTAATACTCATTGGCTGGATGGGGACACTACAGTATAATAAACTGTCCCATTTTCAAGGTTTGAAAGGCCATAACTGCCACAGCTGCCGCTCTGATTTTGATGAAATGTTGAAGGATGATGCAACTTGTTCTTTTATGGCCAAAGGGCTCTTTGTATTATTCATGAGGTACAGCATGTTTACTTATATTAGTTCAAATGTTTTACTATTTTTACTTATTTATTTTTGAAATATGCATTTTAGTTCACACTTCTGACACAACTTATTTGTCACCTGTCCTATGAATTATTCTTTTCTTCATTTTACTCTTTTTTTTTCTCCAAGGTATACCCCAGCAGCGCGGCTCTCGGAGGTGGTTTATGACTCCACCTTGGTGACCTTCACTTACGACGACGCCTCTGGCACTGTCAAGACCATTCATCTCACCCATAATGGCTTTATAAGCTCCATACGATACAGACAGACAGGTACATATACACGGGGACTCGCTCGGCTCTAAACAGGCCGACAGCCGCAAACTTAAAATATTTACGTATGCAATGATTAAGTAATTTAAAAGGACCTGTCAGAGCAGAAAATGGTCCTATGGGCGCAAACTCAAAGCATCTGTACTGTGACGACACTGCACAATCATACGTCCTCAGCCAGATTTTTTGAGTGGAATTAAACTTTGTAGTCTGTCTTTGAGTCAGCCGTGGTGTTGTTTCATCTGACTCTGGGGCGGTCACAGCTAGAAGTGTGAATAAGGCTAAGCACGCTCGAGTGGAAAAGACTGTGGTCTACCACAGCTAAAATACAAGACCATCCTCGGAGCTCTGAGCTGAGCTGAGCTGTGCTGTCTGTTTGACACCTTTGCGTGAGTGACTGATCAAAGATAACAATTGGGTGTATGTAAATTTAATGTGGTGGGCTACATGTTGATATACCACCCTTTGGTTTGCATGCTTGCATGTGAAAATATGTGAAAGCTGTTTCACTTCTGATTCTTCTGTAATGACCATCAATGGGCCCCCTTTAGCTGTGGCAGCAAATACATACGGATACTGTCATTGTTAATACAGTTCACCAATCCCCTCAAGTTACAGTCTTTCCAGGGTCATTGACAGCACTCTCATCTCTGCTGCTGGTTCACTTCACGTAGCGTTGTGATTGGCTCGCCAAGATCAGGTGTCACTAATCTGCGAGGTGCAGCCGCGTATGCGTGTGTGTGTGTGTGTGTGTTTATCACTTTGCCCTCACTGTGAATAGACTCTCACCTTCCTTTAACTGATCTCATTTCAACAGAACAAACGGAGTCTTGGAGAGAGGAGAGATAGTGGTAATTGTCCCTTGAGAGGAGACAAGGAAGGGTAGGGACCAAAAAAAAAAAAAAAAAAAGGAGAGACAGGGATATAGAAAGGTATGTGTGAGAGAACAGGAACAGAAAAGGAGAGGGAAAGATGACAGCTTGGGGAAGTGACAGCTAGAGAAGCGAGACGAACAGACTGCGAGTTCCCTAGGGCGGCAGAAAAGCCTTCACATCACTCTCAGTGCTTCTGCCATTTTCCCATTAACGCAGGTTTAGAATCAACATTCCACAGAAAATAAAAATAGAAGATGTAACGCTGATCCAGCTCTCTACAGTCTCCAAAGCTAGGCACTTAGTCATTTTAACTGCAATCAGAGTCATCTCAAATAGCACCATAATGGTGTTTCATTAGCAGACCTTTTTTTCTAAATGGAGGATGAGCCGTAGTAGCGAGCAGCAGAGGTGATGAATGGTGTTGTTAAAGTTGATGTTCTGACATTAAGAAGCACATTGGCCCATCATGGCTATTGTCTTTAGATTTCATTATCTCTCCATATTAAAGGTCACCACTGGAAATACCATAGAGGTGTGGGGATAGTTAAGATTGAATTGATTGCACCGCGTGTGCCTGTGTTAATGATGTTGAATTAGTCCTTGATTTGAATTAATTAGGCAGGCTCCTATGGGTAGGGTGGTGGCCAACTGTGAGAGCTGTGTGTGCGAATGCATGTGTGGCATTTTGTTTAGTTCATGAACGTGCTCATTTGTTTCTGAAATTTAAACATCAGTTTCTGATTCTTTCTGTGTAGGTCCACTGACAAGTCGGCAGATCTTCCGCTTTAGCGAAGAAGGCTTGGTCAACGCCAGGTTTGACTACAGCTACAACAACTTCAGAGTGACAAGCATGCAGGCAGTCATCAATGAGACCCCTCTCCCCATCGATCTGTATCGCTACGTCGATGTATCAGGACGGGTCGAGCAGTTTGGCAAGTTCAGCGTCATCTTTTATGACCTCAACCAGGTAGGCAGACAACTGTTGACTAAAATACAGCACATGAATTAGGATGTTTTTTTGTAGTTATAACCCTTCATAGGGATGAAACCACAGAGAATTATGACATCTCCAGAAGCGATTTAGCGTTTTTAAGCTCGTTGTTTTGATTTTACGGCCCATAACTTGACTGTTTTGGTTCACTCTCACAGCAACACATCACTAAAATACAGACAGATAAAGTTATCTAGCTGGTAAGAGTTAATCATTTAGCAGCTAAAGAACCAGATATGTCCCAGAGGAGTTGGTGGAGACCAAAACAAAGCTAAAAGCAGAGTGATTATTTGACTTGGATTTGTAAAGTGTCCAAAAACATGACTCATTAGCTGGATATTAGCAATGCTAACATCTGAGGTGATATCGATATTGTGTAAATTTTAATACTGCTTTAAAATAGATTAGATTATACTTTATTTATCCTACGACGGGGAAATTATCTTGTTACAGCAGTGTACAATAGAGAATTAAAATAGAAAAATAGAAAATGCAAAACACCAACAGACCAAAGTATCTTCGGCTTAAATTTACATGTTTCAGATTCAACTATATTTACACTCGATCTTGTTTCAGTCTTCGGAGAAAAGAGGTATCACATTTCTGTCTGTTAAGACCAACTGTTTTTTCACCCACAGAGAAAAGCTTACATGTTGTCTGGTCTCAGTCTTGACTCCTCAAAGTCTGGTCTTGGTCTTGACTGGTTCAGCTGCGTGTCTAACCCATCTCATCCGTCTCATCTAGGTGATCACCACCCATCTGATGAAGCACACCAAGGTATTTAACTCTTACGGCCAGGTGGTAGAGGTCCAGTATGAGATCCTTAAATCCATCGCCTACTGGATGACCATCCAGTATGACTCTGCGGGGCGCACGACCACCTGTGACATCAGGGTGGGCGTGGACAGCAACGTGACGCGATACACTTACGAGTACGACGCGGACAGCCAGCTGCAAAGTGCCTCGGTTAATGAGCGGCCTCAGTGGCGCTATAGCTACGACCTCAACGGGAACATTAACCTGCTCAGCCACGGGACCAGTGCCAGGTAAGTCAGTCACCAGCAGTACATTTTACAGCAGGGGATGTGTCATTACTGTCAAAACAAGTGTGTTGCATGTGTTGGATCTTGCAAGCAGCATTGACCTGCATTGGGATGCCAATGTCAGTTGGTCAACTTTTGTCTAGGCTGAATTACCTCAACAACTATTCAATGAATTGCCGTGATTCTCAGAAAATCCAGTCTATCAACTTTAGTGACCCCTGATTTTTCTTCTAGTGCTACCATGTGGTTAACATTTGTGGTTAAATTCTCATTGAATTGCAGGCTGACACCGCTGCGTTACGACCAGAGAGACCGCATCACGCACCTCGGCGAGTTACAGTACAGCGTGGATGACGACGGCTTCCTCCGACAGCGAGCGAATGATTTGTTTGACTACAACTCCAACGGCCTGCTGACCCGCGTCCTCAACAGAGTGACCCAGCACACTGTTTGGTACCGTTACGATGGGCTTGGTCGCCGCGTGGCCACCAAGAGCAGCCAGGGCGAGCAGCTGCAGTTCTTTTATGCTGATCTGTCGAACCCCACCAGGGTCAGCCACTTGTACAACCACAGCAGCAATCTGATCACGTCGCTGTACTACGACCTGCAGGGCCATCTCATCGCCATGGAGCTGAGTAGCGGGGAGGAGTATTATGTAGCCTGTGACAGCGTTGGGAGCCCAAGGGCTGTTTTCTCTAGCAAGGGGCGACTGGTCAAGGAGATCCTCTACACCCCTTATGGAGAGGTCTACCAGGACACCAACCCTGACTTCCAGCTGGTCATCGGCTTCCACGGGGGCCTGTACGATCCTCTCACACGGCTGGTCCATCTGGGGAGGCGTGATTATGACACACTAGCCGGTCGATGGACTTCGCCCAACCATGAACTGTGGGGTGAGCTGAGCAAGGAGCCGAAGCCGTTTAACTTGTACGCCTTCAAGAATAACTGCCCTGTCGGGAGAGTAGAGGAGGTGACGCAGTTTACTACAGGTGAGATTCATACGTTCACACATACAGTCATTCACTCCAACACTCCCAACAGTGCATCAGTGACTGAGTGACTCACATGAGCTGCCAAGACACGGCTCGCACACAGATACAGAGAGATATTTCACTCAGCAGCACCTACACCCGCGCACTCCCACGCACGAAAAACATCTGCCATAAAGAGTGAGTGAACAGGGCTTGCAGCTAACCACAGGTGAGCTGCGTGGCAGAGACAAAAGATGTGACAGACAGAATGTACCGGCAACAGAAAGGACAGCCATGCCTCTGATCAGCTTGTTTTTTTTAACACAGGCTGTTATGTTTTGTTCCCTCTGTCTGTCAAGAACATACTGTTTCCCCGAGAGACAAAATAGAAACTCAAGCGAGGGAGAGAGATGGAATAGGAGAGTAGGAGAATGAATATAGGATGTCGGTGGGGGGGCGTATGTCCTTCTGGTTAATAGAACATTCATTTGGCCCGTCACGTTTTTCTGCAGCAGGATTTGTTTATTTCAGAATGAATCTGTGTGTCAGCTCAAGCACCTCTGTCACATATTACGCTCATATATTGTGTGATTTCCTGTACAAGGTGTTGTTTTCCTGACCTTATGACTTTTTGTTTGCTTCACAGTATACGCGTTATATTCTAACTTTCTCCCTCTGTGCAATTTCTTTCTCCTTCTGTCTGTGTGTGTGTGTGTGTGTGTGTGTGTGTGTGTATGTGTGTGTGTGTGTGTGCAGACATTGGTAGCTGGCTGCAGCTATTTGGCTTCCAGCTTCATAATGTTGTCCCAGGCTTCCCGAAGCCCGATGTAGGCAGACTGGAACAAACATACGAACTGATGAAGACTCAGACCAAGACACAGAACTGGGACACGAGCAAGGTGACCTTACCGACACTATGAAGCTTTCACCAGGTTCTAATAATGTGTTCCTGTGTTAACTGTTAGATTATCACTTTGTATATGCCAAATATGTCAAAAATATATAGTATTTATTATATTATATTATATATATATAATTTTTATTTCTCTCTTTCCTCTCTAAGTAGCGTGTTTAGATGCAAGTCGTATTATGATGACTCATATACAATAAACACTGCGTATGTGCCAAATATATAAAACCACACTTGGCGGTTGAGCGTATGGGGCGGCATTAGCTAAATTTGGAAGTAATGTCATGACTGCAGCGGGCATGACATCGTGTTTGTCTGAAATATATATATATATATATATATATATTAACAGCTCGCCCAGTAGAGCATGCAACCCATGTACAAAAGCCCAGTTCTTGCTGCTACCTTCCTGTCACTCGTCATCTGTCACTATCAAATAAAAAAATCAAATAAAAGTTAATTGTTTCCAGCTTCTTAAATGTGACTAATTTGCCTACAGTTCTTAATTCGGGCAGAATTTTTGCAAAGAAAATTAAAAAATAACACGGCCTATTGTAGGCCCCCTTACGCCAGACATTTGGACTTCATAGTAGTCAAAGCACAGGTGTTAGTAATAACATTAACAATGTCGCTAAGCGTCCCAGTACGCCGTGACAGACTGACAGCGAGCCAGCATGAACAATACGAGCCTGAAACTGAAGCAGCTAGCTGAAATCCAGCCATCATGAAGTTTATTATTTACGTCTGTGTTTTTCCTACCGTGACACATTACAATGTCTCCAGTGAGAAATCCATCGTTAATGTTTTATCAGATACACCTGCGCTTTCCCTGTTATGACAAAATGTGTGCTGTAAAGGAATCAGCTGTCACAGATGATATTTTTTTAAGTGCGTTCCGTAATATTTGTAATATTTTTTTTTAACCGGTTGTACTTTTCTTCCAGGTGGTTTTGGGGATCCAGTGTGAGCTGCGGAGACAGCTGAGGAGTTTCATCTCCCTGGAGAGGTTACCTCTAGTCTCAGAGCCTGTTGGCTCAACTTGTCACAGACCGTCACGACCTCCTCCCTTCGCCTCCCGACCGTCTCTTCTCGGCCCCAGCATCCGTTTTGCCATCTCCCACGGCCGTGTCAGTGCTGAAGTCATCGGCGTGGCCAGCGAGGATAGCCGCCGCGTGGCTGCCATTTTAAATGGCGCCGTCCACCTGAGCGGGCTGAGCTTCACCGTGCACGGATGCGACACCCACCACTTCCTCCAGTCCCGGCCAATAGAGGAAGACCTCGCCCTGGGCTTGGGAGTCGGAGGGCGGGTCCTGGAGAGCGGCGTGAACGTGAGCGTGTCTCAGATGAGCGCCATGGTGAACGGCAGGACTCGACGATTCGCTGATATCACTCTTCAGCAGGGGGCGCTGTGCCTGTGCGTGCGCTACGGAGGCAACGAGGAGGAGGAGAGGGCGCGGGTGAAGGAGGAGGCGAGGAAGAGGGCGGTGGAGGGGGCGTGGGAGAAGGAGAAGAAGCGGGTGGAATTAGGGGATGCAGGGAGCCGGGCATGGAGCGAAGCGGAGAAGCAGCAGCTGCTGTCCGGAGGACTTGTTCAGGGTTACGACGGCTACTACTCCCTGCCTATAGAGCAGCAGCCGGAGCTGTCCGACTGCCCCTCCAACATCCACTTTATGACACTGAGCGAGGTGGGGGGCAGGTAACAGAGACACATGAGCAGCCCCCCACCCCACCAAAGACTGCCTGTTTCTACTCTGCTCTGATTTGTTCTACTGTTTCTATACTGTATCAAAAGAGAAAAAAAAGAAAAAAGAAGAAGACGACGACAGAAGAAGAACAAGAAGAGAGATTTGGGGGAAAAAATGATTTCCAAATGCCTTTAATTGTGACAAAATGATGGTATTTTATTATTATCGTCCAGTTTCTCCAATTTCTAACAGTGGCACAAGCAGTGTGGTTTGGCTGTGGCTTTGCTTTTTGTATCCTGACTGACCTGGGACCGAGCGACCGACCTACAGACTGACCGACCAACCGACCGACCGATGGACTGACTGTCTGTCATTTGCTGTTTCAACACTGTTCATCATTTTGGACTCACTGAACTGTAGAGATTGAAGACTTTAGGATTGCCAGTGAATAATCCTCTTCATGACTCAAATCAAGAGCTCTCCGGTTGCCATTTGAGTTCCTACATGGTTTACCTCGGATATACTATCGTTTACATATTGTGTAAGAGAGGCCTTGTCGACTCTGACACTCCCCTTTAGAGAAGGAAGCCTCTCCTGGTTTTCCACCTCTGGTGTGCTCCAACAGTAGTTTGTATGAGTGTGTATACTAAAAATCAAGAATGTACATAGCCAGTGCTTTCACACTGAAAAAAGTGCTCAACTGGAAAATTCTGTTGTTCATAAGTAAGTGTCGGTATTGTTAATCAATAGAAAAACAGTTACATTTTTGCAAAGAATTATACATGGCTATAGTAAATATTCTCGCTGAAAAATCTGACTTTATTGGGTTACAATGCTGATTAAAGTTATTATGTGTGAATTACCAGATTGCTCCCTGGGATTTCGTAGGCATCGTCGCTTATTATTTTTCTCTCTCTCTCTCTTGTGTGCGTGTCCTCTCTGTGTGTCTGCGCCTTCCCTCCACAAATTTTGTTGTGAGCTCTTTGTTCTTGTTTCTGGGAGTTTGTAACTTTCAAATCTGTGCTGTCATTATCACCCATCATTATGGCCCAAACTGAGATATGCATGAGAAACCTGCGTCTGTCAGAAGAAGAGTAAGAAGGAAGAAGGAAGAAGGAGGAGGAGGAGGAGGAGGAGGAGAAAGAGAGAGAGAGGAGAAGAAGAAGAAAAAAAAAAGCACAGAGGAAGGGAAAAAGAAATGTGACAGCTGAGGCTCAGTGAGTGGGTGGTGAGTGCAGAAGGGGCAGGACCTGGAGTTGGCTGTGCTGTTCTCTACAGCTTGTCTCCTCTCATTAGGAAATGCCAATCAGACTACATGTGAACCACTTCCAAGCCGCTCTCCCCACCAAAAAAAAAAAAAAAAAAGTAAAAAAAAAAAAAAAAAAAAAAAAAAAAAAAAAAAAATTTTTTTTTTTTTTTTTCCCCTTTTTTTTTTTTTTTTTTTTTTTTAATCTAACTACCACTAATCCACCTCCCCGTCCGTCTGCCTGCCTATCCCCCCACTCGCCTCCCTCCCACCGTCACTCCGCCATCTGCCCACCATTAATTGTTTGTGTTTCTCTCCTGGGCTTCGGATGACAGAGCCCCACAATGCATATGTTCTGACTGCGAGCAGGTGATATACGTTCCTGACTAGCACTCTGCTGATCGGCTGCGATGCACCTTCCTTTCTAAACCATATGCTCCGCGAGATACTGTCCAACCTCATCTCACCGGTGAAAAGATGGAGGGTCCGGTTGCTAGGAGACCGCTGCACTGAAGAATTGTCTGGGTTGAATGGATGCTCGCTCTCTCTCTCTCGCTCTCTCTCTCTCTTTCTCCTTCCCTCGCTCATTTTTTTCATGAGGAGCCAGTAATGTCAATCAGATGAATGACAGATTTTTCGCCCCTCTCTAGCAGTCAGCATTCTCTCCATGGAAATCAGTACTTCAATATGTCAAATTGAATTTTTGTTCCACATTATATGTCAAGACGGAGGCTCGGGTGTGTGCGGCTGCGTATGCGTGACCTCATTTAAAAAGAGTTTATTTCAACCAATATCATTTATTTTCTTTGCCATTCACACAAGCGAATTGCATTAAGAAAACAGAGCACAATATTTGTTGTCAACTTATGTATGCGGTAATGGATATTAATGTTTCAGCAGTTGAATATTTTACATCACATCCCTGAAAGTTATGAGGCACTTTCTGTGCCGCATGTGCAGAACAGAAAGAGAAAAGAAAAGAGAGATACTGGAATGATGCTTAGATCTGAGTCAGTGCTAGAACCTAAATGAGTGGGATTAAACAAACAGGTAGCTGGTTAATGGGAAAGAAATGACATTTACTTGTCACACATCACACAAAATGCAACAGTAGACAGAAAACGCAAAGAGTCTTTTTGTTTATAATTAGGTCACTGTTGAGGTTAGGGTTTGCCCCTAACCAAGAGCTTGCCGCACCTCCTTCTTGTTCCTGTTTTTCTGTCCCTGTGCAGCGCGCGGCGGCCGCTGGTGCAGGTAAGGGTTTGGGCTGGTGTTTGTCGGTGACAGGCTATTACTGGACTTCTGAGCCTCTGTGTGTGTTTGTGCCCGACTCTGAGCGGTGACAGGGTAGAGCAGAGGCATGGCAATTCCTTGTTCTGGCTTCTGGAAAGCTGCTATCAAGTTCTTGATTTGCCGGAAATATCGTTTCTGCACACCAGGAGTGGTCTGAAACACAAGAAAGAAAGGAGGGGAAGAATTCAGCTTCTCCATCTCCACATCAAACCCCATGGGGAAATGAAGAGGACATGGACAGCAGCGGCTGGAAATAAGCTCCCACAGATTCACCTTATAAAGACATCAGATATGCTTAAAGTAGAGGCGGATATACAACTGCATTGAGCAAAAGGATGAGCTGGGAATCATGTCAATAATATTTCTTATATATCTGGTCCACTGATCCACACTGAGGTTGTGTTTAGGAACATAAAAAGACACAACAGTAAATAAGACCATGCAAAAGAAATCCAATCTATAATTGCTATAAAAACCTGCAGGAGAAGGATGGAGAATATACTCGAGGGCTTTGAAAGCTAAATCAGGAAAATTCTGGTTGCAGTTGCCTCTGGAAGTATTCATTCCCCTGAGGTTTTTTTTTATATTTTGTTAGTCAACAAAAAAAAAGGCATTTATTTTAGGATTTATGCACGACATCTAAGATGCTTAAAAAGTCCCATTATCTCAACAGCTTTATTCACGACTGAATGAAACTGAAATAACACAAAGATCATTTTTTAGAAATGATCTGTAGCTTCAATCAAAATAAAATAAGTGCTTTAAAATTCCTCTTCTGTCACAACGAAGGTTTTATGTTTACTTATCTGACACTTTTCATTTGGCTTAAGCAAAAACCCATACGTACTTAATCAAGAATCACTCGGGGGAGTTTTTGCATTATTTTTCATTTTTAATCTTTTTTTTTCCCCCACTTTGCGCACAGCTGTCAGTTTAACATTCAATATCACTAAACTATGGCGCAATAAACCTTTCAAAGTATTTTAATTTTGTCAAGTAAGGCCTTTAAAAAAAAAAAGAAAAAAAAAAGATTATTTGTTTTCATTCGGCGCAATCAATCACTGACGTGAGAAACGGTGAAAATCTTGTTCTTTGGATGCATTTTGAAATCATTTAATCAAACGCAGAGAAGCACTTTCCCACAGCGAAGCACTTTGGATGTTTCTGTCTCCGGCCACAAGTGTTACCTCTGTTCCCCAGAATATTTCATTAAAGTGATTGATATTGCACATGAATAATGTAAACTGCTATTGAGCTTGTAGTGAAATTCGTGTAATTCAAGTCTTCTCCCCCCTATCTGTTCGCTTGATGCTGTCAGTAAAAATGAGCAAGGGTAAAATGTAGTTACAACAGCATCTAGCTTAGTTGTCAGCGAGAGACAGAGCCTTCAGATGTCTCTATACATTCACATCTCTGGGTGTTTGCCAACCCTCAGTGCTCAATTACATATCCCATCAGAAATGCTGTCAAATGCAATTCTACGTTTCCCATCTCTGGAGTATATGCTGATGCTGTGGCGTCTTAAATTTGAGTTTGGGATGGGGTTGGGGTTGTGGTGGGGGGGACTATCTTACAGGGTGTTATTGCTCAAGGAAAAAGAAATGCGCCCATTTCTCAGCACTGTCACTCCTGGAAATAAAAACAACAACGTGTTTTGCCTTAAATTCGCAACTTGCTGAATTAGACTGGCATCAAAACAACCTCCAGAACTAATAAACAGCAACCAAAGCAAGGCGGATGTGCAGCTGGTTCTGTGGAGTTGCAGCACACAAGAGTCGGCACAGGATAAGAGCAAAAAGAAATCAGATAAAATGTCTCACTTCTGCAGCCCATGAGCCCGCGTCGTCTCTGTGTAGTCTGTAAGTGTAGACGAATCCCTGGCTCCTGCAAACATACAGAAATAACTTTGACCCTGGGTTCATGTTCAGTTTAATGAAATAAGTATTTGCAACCATTATGGCTCCTGTGAAACTCTTCCACCCCAAGGCCACCACTTTTTTTTTTGGTTAATCAGTTTGTTTGTTAATGCCTTTGCTCTTTTTTTTCACCCTTAAACATGAGGAGATCAATAAGCTCTTTCATAGTAGAAGACAGGATTATATGTTGATGTTATTGCCGAGCTCTGAAAAAGGAAAGGAAGTTTAAAAAAACAAAACAACTCACAGTACACACAGGCAGTAGACACCCGGCACAGAGTCACTGTTACGGACTAGGTAGCACCCATCCCGGCCGTCCTGCCCAAGCCGTCTCTCCCCTTCTTCTTTGCCGATGGGTCCGTGGTAGACTGGCAGGTTTTCCATCACTGCTCCTCTCCAGACCTGCTTTTTGTTCTGTTCTCAAGTGCCAGCTCTAGCTGTCTTTCTCGCCTTCAACTTTTTTTTTTTCCTGTAGGCAAGCCTTTTGGTCTTCACTGTGTATATTCTAGACTGGGAACACAGTTAAGGCAGCTGTCCAGCCTCTTATTTGATATTCGGTTCTTGCTGTTTTCAAATGTTTGTTAGGAAGGCTGAGCTTCAGCAAGCCAGCTTTATGATATTCCACTTTCTCACCAAGACTGATAGCAGCTCTCTCTAACCTCTCACCTTTATGGCTTGGTGCTCAGCCTTCCTCTTTCACTATAAGGCGCACACATGTGTGCACACACACACACACACACGATTGTGCAAACACACAAAAGTGTGGCTTTGTGTATCTCTCAGGAAATCGACAGGAAATAACTTCAAAGATTCTAACTGAACATTTCCACAACAATAGAAAGCGCATGAGAGGGGTAAAAAAAAAAAAGAGGCAATATCACACTTTTCACAGGAAAACGTACACTGTGCTTATGCAATGACTTATACTCTTTCCAGCTCAATTATCTAGAGGCCTTGCTTTGTTTTCTTATTAAGGCAAGCTTTGCTCACACTGTCTGTTTCCACTGCAGTCACCGTGAATTGTGATGCGCGGGTTATAGTGCAAAAATCAATGGTGGAAAAAGTATTCAAACCTTTTATTTACAGTAAGTAAAAGCACCAATACACGAATAAGAAATGTTCCATTACGAGTGACGGTGCTGCAATAAAAAATAACTTGTTTACTTGATCAAAAGCACAGAAGTATTATCAGCAAAATGTATCTTAAAGTGTGATTACATTATATTGTTAATATTGATGCATCATTGTATAAGCAGCATTTTACTGGAGGTGGTTTTTCTAAAATGTATTATTTTCTAGTTTAACACAGCAACTAGGGTCATAAGCCAAAAAGGATGAAAACTACTGTTTTCTTTTTAATAACTTAAGTTTATAATGTGTTTTCATGTTCAATCTTAATCTGAAAAGTAGTAACTACAGACATTGTGAAGCAGAAGTATAAAGTACCTCAGTACAGCACTTGAGTAAATATGTTTCCTGCAACCTGCCTTAGCTTGTTTCATATCTCTCCCCCTTAAACTTGCAATAAAACACAAAAATAAAGAAACTAATACGCAGTGATTATATATTATAACAATACTACCTGCCACATGTTATGACACCAAAGGAAAAAAAACGTTTGTCACCTGCAGTTTAAAAGTGTTTCTCATACTTCTCCGCTCACATTTTCTTATCACACCTCTGCTCTTTGTAGCACATGTTCTCAGCCACATTTCACTGATCTGTCTCATTTACCGTGTGTCAGGGACACTCACACCTGCTTTGCACAACAGCGAGGAATCGGCTAATGAAGCCGCGTGCATGAACATACTGTGGAGCTGCAACAAACACATCCTACAATCTGTCCTGTCAGTCGGCAGGTTCTGCCATGTCAAACGGAAGAATCTGGTGATTAAAATATTGAATGTTTGCAGCAGTGATGTGCCGTTTCTATTTTACCAAGCTGATAGCAAAGCGTCTGGTGTTTGAAACTCATCAGCAATGTTGGAGGGTGTATTATTCTTTTGGTTTGGATGCTCTTCATTCACAAACCATGGTCACATAGAGTCCTTCAGACTGCCAGGCGCTCCTGAAAAAGACCCTTCAGAAAGGCTGTATGATTGTAGCATTCAGTGTGGTCTTTGAGCGGCAAGCTCTCTCTCTCTCTCTTTCAGAATCTGTTGAGGGTTTTTTTTTTTTTTTTTTTTTGGTTTTCATACATTCAGAACTATAGCCTACATGAGTCATCAGTCTGTGTCAGAGCCATCTTTCCCCTAGGCTCAGAAAGATCATGAGCGGTGGGACTTTGGGGCTGTGTCTGGATAGGCAGCCAGTGGCATCTCATTCACTGCTTCTGCAACACTTTAGCGCCATCCAGTGGCAAAATATTAAAGATTGATGACGACTGAACCACTGCGAGAAGCCTAAAAGCAGAGGACCGGAAGTCTTTTAAGGTTTTTTCTTCGTCATGGTGCCATATTTTGTTTAGAAGTCTAAAATAGCTAAAAGTAAAAACACACAAAAGTGTCCACTTAACCTTTTTGTGTATGATAATCCCACAGCCTTCACAAGCGCAAAACTAAATTACACCACACTCCATTGGCTCTCAGCCCACAGACAGACAGGCCAGGGTCAATGCAGAATGCAGTGGATCTATACTGGACACAAATAGCAGACAGAGATACATCATTGATTAGCTGGAGGCTCCCTGGACCAACATAACTGGCTGGACTGGAATGCATCATAAGGACATTAGTATGAGATTAAGATATTTGGCCTTGATATGTACGGAATCCATGAGAGGCATTCTGGGACGGGTGGGAAAAAAAAAAAAAAGCGAGGAGACTGAATGTCCATCTGCCAGGCTCCCAGCACTCTCATTCCCAGGTGGGGGAAGCTCTCCGTCACAGCTGTTGGAGGGTAAGATTTGGAAAAGGAAAGTAAAAACTGTAAAAACCAGTTTCACGACATCAGTGCATGCGTGAAACTCAACAATCTCTCATTAAAGAATGTATTTTGGATTATATCAGTCAAAGAAATTGGCAGTTTTAGTGAAATATTGTTCACTTTATTTCTTATTATGTCAAAGAAATGCAGCAATTTTCCATCCACTAAACTGTTACTTTCAGAATAATACAATACATTGTAGAAGTTATATGATTACACATTTAATATCTGGTCCAGAAGAGAACAGTAAAAGTAGCATTGTTATGACTGGTTAATAATTATCCCTTTATATCTGCATCTTGTTCATGTTTTGGCCTGTTCGGCCCCCCACAAAGACAAAATCCAGTAGACACATTCAACCAAAAAGAGGAGTTAAGAGCAGACTCCGACCTTCTGACATTTGTTTTAACATATAAAATATAATCATGCCATGTAGAAATGTGGAATTTCATAGAAAACTGCACATTAAATTAAAGCTAAGCTGCTGAGATAGCCACAGCTAGCCTTCGCTTCTCCCTCGTTTCCTTGTCATTTAACATCTCCGCAATTAAATGTAACGTCTCGTATAAACGAGGCGGCAGCTAAACCCAACGATGATGAAGAAACAAAAACAAAAAAACAGCAGCAGCTTAACTAGTCCTACTAAAATACAAAGTAACTCCCATCTCAGCCCCCCTGACCCAGACATGTTTATTAGTTGGCAAACAGTTGCATATTTATGTAACATCGTCATTTTTGTGTCACGCCTGTGAATGTACGTCCAGTATTAAATCTCTTTTCAGCTTTATTTTTGGGTTTCCACTAACACCTCGGGGAAATATCTGAGCTCTTTAGCTGCTAAATGCTCCACTATGTTCACCAGCTACTGTCTGGTACTGAGACGGTATATACAGTGGGTTTGTATAGCTTTTTTTGCTGCACAGCTGACTGCTGCATTATAGGCATGGCACTTATAATGTATCTCTTTGTTGCATAGTTCGGCTAACAAGCCTTAAAAACTTTAAACCCTTTTTTTCCACAGTTTCGTTCTTTCTTCATTTAGTTTTTTCTCTCTCTCTCTGTCTCTCTTTATAGTGCAGCATTGAGCTCTGCTGTCAGTTATAGTAACAACTCCCTCTCACACCTCCATGCTTATTGGAGTTCAGCAGTCACTTGATGTTGGTATCACCCTCTGTGGTGTGAAGCCAGTGGAGGGAAAGTAAAAGCCTCCCTTTTCTGGAAGCCGGCTAAGCAGGACAAGAGGGTTCCACAATCGCCAGGTCTTTCAGGTCACTGAGTTTCCGAGAGAAAGAGCTCAGCCTGGTGCTAAAGGAGCCCCTCTTCTGGCTGTGATCTTCCCCACGGGGCTTCAAACAAGCGCACAGGCTTTTGCAGAGGCCCCCGAGACGGCCACGGAAATGGTTTCCGATGAAGCAGTACAGCACGGGGTTGATGGCCGAGTTAGAGAAGCCCAAGCAGAGAGTGAGAGGAGTGAGGTTTTGGATGGTCCAGTTTATCCAACAGCTGTCCGACCAGCCCTCGCTCTCCAGCACGCCCAAGAAGGTCACACAGTGGAAGGGGAACCAGCAGAGAAAGAAGGCCATGACCACAGCAGCTACCGTCCACAACACTCTCTCCAGCCCCCTGCCCTCCAGAGGTCTGCTGGCACTGGAGCTGGGGCTCACACAGGGGGTCGGAGGTCTCTCTGTTTTACTGCAGCTCTCCTGGGATTTAAAAGAAGGCATGCTGGGGTGGCGTGATAAATTCCTCCTTCCAAGCCCTGTATCAGCCATCAAATGTTTACCAATAGCACAGTAGCAACAAGAGATGACGAGCAGAGGCAACAGGAAGGCCAGGACCATCTTCATCCAGGTCAGGATCATATACCACCTATGACTGGGATACGAAATCCCACAGACTTCCACACCAAGCCCCTCATGGTAGTGAGTGCCTCTCAGATACAAGGTTGGACCCGAACAAGTAAATGCCAGTAGCCATATCAGGATGCACATAAGCCGGGCACGTTTGGGGTCTCGGGCACTCTGGGAACGAAGCGGACGCACGATGGCCAGGTAGCGGTCCATGCTCATGCTCGTGATGAAAAAGATAGACGCGTAGAGATTGAGGTTGAGAAGCAAACCGCAGATTTTGCAGGCAACCCAGCCAAAAGGCCAGTTGTAGCCCCGGGAGTAATAGACGGCCCACAGTGGGAGAGACAGCAGGAAAAGCAGGTCAGACACACAGAGGTTCAGCATGAAAGTGTTTGCTACAGTTCTCCTCGAGGCACTGGCATGAGCCAACACGCACACTGCCAGGGCGTTGGCGATGGTTCCCAGCACACAGATAACGCTGTAGATGGCGGGGATGACTGTGGTCACGGGTACCTTAGGCCAGTCTGTGCAGAGGGGAGCAGAGGGGGCCTGAGAGGTGTTCTGATAGACTTCTGTTGTTGAATAGAGGGAGGAGGAGGTGGAGTTGAAAAAGGAGAGGTCATTTGGGATCGCCATTATGGTACTGGATGTATTTTTTGCGCCACACGTTTTGACTTCCCTCCTTTCAGTTTTCCAAGGTCGGCTGGAAATAAAACAATAGAGGAGAGCATTTACAATTCAGCTGCCTTTTACGGACAGAAACATTTTTCTCACACGGCAATCTTTCCTTGGCAACGTTGTTTATTAGCTGTCGTGCTTGATAACTAATCACAGCAAAAATACATTACACCATTCGTGAGGTTGGGCAGTAATGAAATACATATGAAGGGGTTGTAATAATCCGGCTGCTTAATGGATTCCTCAGAAACATCTATTTTGTATTAATGACTGAAATAAAGTTTTTTAAACATTCATGATTTAGATGAGAAAATAAAGTGTCAACTTGATTTGAATAGTTTCACAGGAGTCTTAAAAGTAACTGAAACTGCTCCCATTATGGTCTAATGCACCGAGGGAATGCATTATTAATAACAACAAACAGAAAGAGACAGATCTGTAATATACAGAAAA
Source organism: Larimichthys crocea (assembly GCF_000972845.2). Lineage (NCBI taxonomy): Eukaryota > Metazoa > Chordata > Actinopteri > Sciaenidae > Larimichthys > Larimichthys crocea. The sequence goes on from NC_040011.1 coordinate 41,120,309, forward strand.
TTACATTGTAATTGAATTAGTGAAAGTAGATCACATTAAAACAGAGACGTGATCACATCAAACCGGACTTAAAATATGATTTCTATTTAAAGAATTTGTTTTACCTACAGCCGGTTGAGCGTCCAATCCAAGCGGTTTTCAAAGCTTCTTTTGGCTAAAGTCCATGTCTTGACAATTGCTCCTCGACCCCTCTAAGAGAAATCTGCACAGCTGAGTACCCCGGACCATATCATGCCTCTGTGTGAGAGAGTGTGTGTGTGTGTGTGTGTGTGTGTTGAAAGCAGGCTGAAGGCTCTGAGAAACCAGATGAGGCTGGGGGTCTTATAGCCCCCAAGAGCCTCTTTACGATTGCACAACAAGCAAAGTTGCTTACACGTCACACCTTCATCATTACCAAGGGGGCTGGACTGTACCTGGACACCAGCCAGCCTGCAGAGAGAGAGAGAGAGAGAAAGTTGCACTCTTTGTTTTTCATTCTATCCCTCCTTTTTTCCCTCCCTCCCAGAGTCTCTACCAGAAAAGGCCAAAACTAAGAAAATCAAGTCAAGATGTGTGTCAAAGTAAAAGCTTAGTCTCCGCTGACTGCAGACTCACACCCGAGTGTCATACCTGACCATAATGAATAAGACACAAGGCCCCTAACTGTCCCCATCGGGGGCCTCTGACCCACAAAACGTAGGCTGTTTGTTAATTAGCAGAGCCTCGCACTTTGTGTCATATTCGTCCTGCCAGCGGTCAGATAAGCCATGGGAAATATTTACTCTGTCTCAGCGGAAGTCAAGCCTGCCACTGGAGCAGAGGGGGAAGATGGGAGTCACAGCGTTGAAGACGAATGAGGAGGAGGACGAGCAGATACTGCAGGGAGTGAACGAGGAGATGAGAGGGAGAGATGGAGAAAAAGAGGAGGGAAAGTAGGAGAGAAAAGCGGAGATTCCCTCCAGTGGTTTTTCATTAAAGCCTCTGGTGAAAGTTAATGAGGGATGCGTACAAAGCTCTGACTGATTACATCACAGCTCCTTTGATCAACGGTGTGAGCATCCCTCTCTCCCCGTGTGTGCACGCGCTCATGTGTGCATCCATGCTTCAATACTTGTGCAACTGGATGTACTTAATCACGGGCCTGACATGCGCGCATCGACGCAATGCGCTCGCCTCTGTTTACATGTGTGTTGAGACGTGTGCGCGCGCACTCTGCTCCATTGAGTATCTATCAGCATGTGACATGTTCTAATAGCCGTGGGAAAGCTGACGCGGAGGATGATGGATGAAGGCGAGACAAGAAGAACGCAGCAGATTTTGAAGGCCGCAAAACGAAGAGAGCTCCGTCCGCTCCCTTCCTGCGGGATGGGAGAAATTGGGGAATGTGCTGTATGTTGCAGAACTGTTAAAATGGGAGATAGTTGTGCTTTCTAAAACGGAAACTTCATAATGTCATGTTCTTCCACTGGCATGCTGGGTATGCACAGTTGTTCAGACACACACATACACACACACAGGGAGAGGGGAGAGGAGCCAAGGGCCCTTAGTCATGACACGCAACAACTAAAAACAGAAATTTATGGTGTCATGCTGGCCAACACAAATAGGAGACTACAGAAAAAAAACAGAGCTGTCTCTGCCTCCTTTTAGTTCCCCTGTAATCCAGTAGAAGAAAGTGAGTACATTTACTCCAGGTATTGTGTATTTAATCACATTTTTTGAGGTATCTGTACCATGTTCTGCTACATAATGAGTCCACTCCACCAAATTTCCAAAGCAAATATCGCAAACCATGGCGCACCCTTGCAGATTAAATTACCCAACAATAGCAACCTCCTCCAGCTACAAGATTAAAATCCTACGTGTACATCGGGAATACTTATTCAATCATTAAATATAACAGTGTTTTCATAGAGGGTAATTCTGCATGACGAGTGCATGAGTCTTTTCATAAAAAGTGCTTTTTGATTACTTTGCAGTAACTTTACAGTAACAATTTAGAGTGTCAATCTGTTATTCCACCATTTTAGCACCATCATCAGGTCAAAAGTTTAATTTGTCCAGTACTTTATCAGTTTATGACAAAATACTTGGAAGCATTCCTAGCCTCAGTTGTACTTTGTGACATTGCTATTTAGCACATTTAGCACACTAACATGCTAAGATAAGATACAGTACAGCCTCACAGAGCTGCTGGTATGACTTTAGACTCTAAATCTTCTTAATTTAGGACTTTTGCCTTCTTACATTGAGCTATTTCCACTTTTACTTAACTAAAAGAGCTGATTACTTTTGAGTCGATCATACTTTTTCTTCTTTTAATCTCACGCTGACTACTGTTTGCCATTATTTGACCTTTGTCAACATTTAAGAGGGGGCGATCTCACTTTGTCATATCTTCAGACAATCAATTAAATCGGCTTGTAGTGCACAAATGTTGATATGTTTCACTTTCGTGGCATGTAAAAGCAAGTTAGTGTTAATTCTGTTAACTGGAAATCTGCCCTCTCTTTTTTTGGGGGGGGTTGTCAGATGCACAAATTGAGTAGCTGAGTGATTAACATGTTAAAAAAATGTGTGGGATCGTGTGTGTGTGTTTCTCTGATGATCCAAACACAGGGATTTAGTTACAGGCAGTGTCTGTACTGGCAGCAGATAAGGAGAGCGATGAAGCAGAGAGCATCAAACCTCAACTTACATCACAACCCGAACTGGACATAAATCTCCCAGCCAATTATTTTTTCTGTTTTTTTTCTTCCCTGTATTAAAATACATTTCATTTTATTCGCAACTGTCAAAAGTTTCTTCTATTTTTCTTTTCCTCTGCACTCATTAACAAGATATTTATATAATTATTATATGTCCGTGAATGCTGCTGTCTGCACAAATGTATGTGTGCATTATCTTTCTGCTGAACAGAATAAACATCTCATTTTATCTTCACTCACAAGTTGGGGAACTGTGTGGACGAGATCATGTATGTATACACGCCAAACCCACACAAATAGAACGAGATGTGCCGAGGGTAAACATATAACTGTATCCACAAACCCTCTTAAATGGTTCACATAACAATGTTTATATTTTTTTGCTGATAAATGTGCAATGTGTTTATTTGACGGGCGGGGGTCTCCCTCACTTGCTTGGACCCTGGGAAGATAAGCACCAAAAACCATAACCCTTGCGAGTTTCCCTGTGGAAAATCTGGCTCATGGGGGTGAAAGGTGAGAGGTCAGGGCTGCTAGCTCTGCTTCCCTTCTGCTGGTCAGGAGAAAATCTGGATTACATGACAGACTCCAGTCAAACATTACTTCTCAGAGAATATAATCATAGCTGCAGCTTGTGTGGGATACTGTAAAGAAAGGGGGCCCCACATGTGTAGGGAACCCTTGAGAGAGGTGACACAGGGCTATACTTAGCACCACATCTTGCATGGACGGGGGGGTTCTGAATCCTCCAACACTGGCCTTCAGTTTATAGGGACAAGATGTCCATGTGAGAATAAAGGATTGCAGCATTCCTGCCGTCTCTGCTTTGTTCTATTTTCAGTCAATATGTTCCATGTGCTTTTATTAATTCTGCTGGTGGATAATTACTGTAGGACACGGAGTTGTTTCTGCAGGATTTTTTTGTGTGTGTGTGTGTTTGTGTGTATCAGAACATTTGGCAGTACTTGTCTCGAAAGCAGCACAGTCACACACAGCCCACGAGTCCCTTAACCCCTCGACACAAACCAGAAGCATAAATTGTATCTCCGATGCCACAGGAAGCCTGGTTCCCATATGTGTTTTTCTCCATGTATAACAGGAAGGAGGATGAGAAAGTATTGACATACAATTGATCTGACATCTCTCCTATACACATATGTGACCAAGCCTGTGCGCACACACACACAAGTCCCAAGGGTCATGACTCTGGTCAACCTCATGCAGAGTTTATTAGGTCCAGGCAGCTCCGGTTCCTCCGAGGAGCAATAAAGAAGCTATAAAGATGTTAACAGATAGCATGGTACCTCAGTACAAACTGTGCGTTCACAGAGATAAGCAAAAACATGTGGCACCAAAAATGCTTCAAAGTAAACATGACAGTCCCAGGATACATACACACGCTTGTTATGTGTCCGTTCGTACTGTACTTTCAGGAAAACTACGGTCACTGTATCACTTGGGATCAGATTTACTAGCAGTCTTACAACTTGTACTATACTGACCAAGGAAGTCTCATTTAATTTTTCATGAGTCAACATATTGTCATCAACTTGTTTCAGTTAAATGAGTAACAAAAAATTTGGGAGTCTACAGCTGGACAGCTGGCAACACTGGCTCTCTGCGCTAAATGCACGCTCAAAATGCTGACATGCTGATGTTTAGCAGGTATGAATATCGGTTCAACATCTTAATTCAGTGCTTTGGCATGCCAACATTTACTTATTAGCACAAATCAAACAAAAGGTACAACTGAGGTTAACAGGAATGTCTTTAGTCTTGCAGGTAATTTGGGTTTAAATCAAAGTAGATGAAATTTAACCTGATGGTGTTCAGATGAAAAGTCAAAGATCACCAACTCATGCTGACAGGGACATGAATGTCATGGCAATCCATCTAATAACCGTCAAGGTATTTGACTCCATAACAAATGCCAACCCATGAATGTCTGTAAACAAGTTTTTCTGGCAGTCTTCTCTGTCTTTTTTGGCAATCATCTGCCTGGTAGTTGTTGAGATATTTCCTAAAAATAAAATTCAAGGTTTTACCAAAGTCAGAAGGACTCATTCTCTGGGGGAGCATGATACCTTGCTAGTTTCTGGCAATCCATCTGATAAAATAATAATAAAACAATTCTGTTTGGACTTCCCTCAGACAGATGTTGCAACATACTTTGCAACACCGTGTAATTCTGTAAATTGTACCACAGCTCATCATTAGAGATATTTCTGCAAGTTTTTAGGTTTAGTTTTGGCAAAATGTGGTCGGTGTGGGACAAGGAAACCCAGAAGGAAATCTCTAAGATGTTCTGAAAATACTTTTTAGTGTAATATTCACGATGCAGAGCACACATTGTTCCCTGTTTATAAGCAAAGATGGTCTGTTGATGTTTGGTCCAAACCTAAATTACAAACATATGAATGAAAAAAAAGACAGTGATCCTAATGTGAAGTAAGATTATACACACACATGTTGAAGATCTGTGTGCACCGTTCTTGTTACCATTAGTTACAGAAAAAGGTCTTGTGTGCCTAAGGACAGAAGGCTTTGTTTATGTTAATGAGGTGTGATTGGAGATTAAATTTCTCATTATATGATGATTTAAGAGCTACTCTTTTTAGTAAAACGTTCTTCACTTGTAGTAAAGTTTTAGGAAAGAATCTTTGTTGTGTAAGAATTTATTTGCAGAGTTATTTGTTTGAAATGTGATTCACGACCCAAAATGTGTCTGTGTGTGCTCAGCACCCATTGTGACAATAAATAACAACTGAAGACGCAACATGAATTTGAGAAAAATATAGATTTATTTTTGGTTTTAAACACCAAAATCATTTCTGATGTGACAAAATGAACAGCACGCGTCCATCGTGTAACCAGTACCAGCGCATGGGCGGTATTTTGAACTTTGATCAACGCAATGGGCTAAATTACAAATAAATAAAAGCACCATGCATTCATGAGAGTGAAAGCTGTAGCACGAAAGCCAGTTAATTGTTAAGTGACACATACAGAGAGAACATTTCACAATCCACATGCCATCTGTGAATCACAATCTGAGAATTAAAAACACTTGTAAAAGGTTGTGGGTGTATTTCTCACCAGGTTTCCGCCCGTTTAAACAAACAGACAGTTCTGTGTACCGGAATTCACTGCATCGCTGATACAATGCAAATGTTTTTGGACCTTTACTGTGGAAAAATTAATGATGTGGGTTGAAAAAAAAAAACAAAAAACGCGAGAATGGAAATACTGATGAAAGACTTTCTAACTCTGCTCGCTTGCAAAACGGCCTATTTACACAGCCTAATGATACATGATAGTGTTTGATAATCTGGATGAGATGTGAGATGGCAGTGTTGGAATGAGGTTTCTCCCGACGCCGTGGTACTGTGGGATCTCAGCTCCGTGTGCTGTACAGGTCTTCATCCTCGGGGCTGGACTGGCCAAAGTCCATGATAGCAGGGTCTGCCTTGAAACCAGAGCCATCTGGAGGGCAGCAAGAGAAATGCAACAAAATCTAGTTGAATTTAGCTGGTCCATTTACTCAAACTGGTAACACATGCATCGGTCGAGTTCACTAAAAGTATTGAATAACCAACCGAAAATAAAAGAGCACCAGGGTCATAGCCACAGTGTCTGACACAGACGCACCACGTCTCCTCCAAGAATTACCTCAGCTGTGAATCATCTGGTTGTGCTTGTTGTGTGTGTGTGTTTGTGTGTGTGTGTGTCTCTAGGTGCGGCCGTTCCTAGTTCAGCTGAGACTACAATTAATTTTAATTACCCTTCATTGAATTTGCAGGAAGTTGCACCACAGGAATAAGATGTGGAAATACACGCGAGCACATTGATAAAACCTTGTGCTCGGTTTATTCATTTGTGCAGACAGAATTCATGCAGCCGCAGTGAATAGAAGGATCTCTGACCTTCAAAATAAAACCACTCAATCTAATATCCACTAAATAAAAGCATGTATTAATCATCAATGTCATGTGCATTAAAGCTACACTTGATGTGAATGGCTCACTCTCACTTTATATGATTATTAATGCGTATTTTATATATGAAGAGCATACCGAGTTCACACACAATACAGAGAATAAACATTTATATAAATATGTGGTTATAAGCATTAATATTAAAACTGTATTCGGTTGCTTCCTGGTCTCAGGAGTCTACATGTTGATGACATCTGCAGTAAGGTACAACAGGAAATGTATTTTTCTAGGTGAGGTTATTTGGAGCAAACAGACAGATCCTATTATTATTTTTCCGATGTAGAAAACACTGCTATGCATTATGGGATCATTGCATCATAACATTATCTTCCTGGTCAGGTCAAAGCCAGCCTGTCTGGACTGTAACGTTTTCAAACTGCATATATCCAAATGTTGACTGTGGTAGCATTACATCAGATTCCTTTCGTGTTTTATTTGGAGGATATTATTCTTTGCCATCTAACAGGAGGATACGGCACAGGGGAAAACTCCTCAGTCTGTAAGACTTGTGAATATATTGACGAGTTCTGCAAAAGGCCAAGGATGGTATGTGTTCGGTTAAAAATGAGACGAGCGTTGCAGTGTTCTAACAGTGAATGACAATGAATGTTAAAGCAGTACTGTAACTTTTCTACCAGAAAATAACAGATTTTAAACGACTTGGTTTCCTGCACCGTGAGCACCCGGGTGGTGTTAGTGTTTGTACCACAGGCATTTTGGACCAGAGGGAAGAAGATGGTTTCAAACTCGGGACATGGGGGAATGCTGACGGGGAGCAGAGCTGGTGTCATGCCAGAACTGGAGCTGGGCAAGCAGGGCTATGTAGCCCAGCCTCTATGAACATAAAGACAAAAAGCAAGAGGCTGCCGGACACATGAATAAATGTGGGACTGACTTTTAAGTGTCGGTGAGAGCTTCATGAAATAAAAGGCTGAAAGAGAGACGAGCTGGGCTTCTTGCTGTTGGACGAGTGAGTATGTCTTGTGTTGTTGTTGTTGACTTGCTAGTTTTTGATGATAACTAATACACGTGTACAGCTGTCCATATTCATAAAACTAAATCTCAAAGACACCAGTTTTCATTGAAATGTTGCTTTTAGAGAAGCTGCAGCTGTTTGTTTATCCCTGCTGCTGTCCTTGATTATTTCTTCATGGATTTCAGACTGTCTTAAAGTGACCCAAACCACAGCTCCTCTGAAGTCTGGATAATTAAAACCATAAAACCACAAGAACAAATATCAACACATTTTGGTGGAATTCAGACAATTCAGAAAAATTGCAGTGAGTGTACGTGTGACAGCCAACTCATCAGTGCAGTGAGTGCAGCAGGAGTTCACTCTACCTTTGCTGCTGTTTACTTCAGGTTGTTGAGGAGGTGGTGGTGTGAGCGTTGGAGCTGGCGTCTCTTCGACTTGTGGTGGGGCAGCTACCTCGGGTTGAGGAGCAGGTTCAGGATCAGCTGATTCAAATGCTGCTGTGGAAGTCAAAACACACTTAAATACTGGCCGAGCAGTATGAATCGATGTGTTCTGAAAGCTACTATAATATACTATTATTAATAGTAATAATATTTGGGAAGATTTATTCTGTCAGCCTATAATAAATTGGTGTACTGTACAGTCAGTCCTAACAAGAAGCAATGCAATCAATAAAAACAAAGAAAGTTTAGTTTTAGGAGCTTTCAGTGGGACTGTGGGACATTTTTCACATTTTTTCACACTTCAGCTGCAGCTTTAATTGAAATAAATCTGCTTCTGTACCCAGCTGTTGTTTTCCAAGGAAGCAGATTAAATGCTTGTGCACTTTCTGTTCTCTGACATCACAGGGCAGAATATTTCTGGTACCTGCTGGCTCCTCTGAGGCCTTTGGAGCAGGTGGTTCTTCAGAGGAAGGAACAGACTCGACTTCAGCAGCCTCCACTGGAGCAACCTCCAATGGAGCAGCCTCCAATGGAGCAACCTCCAATGGAGCAGCCTCCAATGCAGCAGCCTCCAATGGAGCTGACTCTCCCGTCTCTGGTTCTACGCTCGGCGTGGACTCAGCTGTGCTGACGTCAGTGGATTCATCCTCTGCTGCTTGTTTTTTGTCTGAGGGCTCCTCACTTTCAACAGGCGCAGGTATTTCCTCAGTGGTGGTCGTTGCCTCTGCTGGCACTGAATGTGCCACTGGATCTGAACAGGAGAAGAAATACAGAAAATCATCAGTAGAAACAAAAAAAAAAAAGAGACAAAGACAGAAAGCAGCAGACAAAGATCAATATCTAATACCTGTGTTGGTCTCTGTAGGGGTCTGGTCGGGGGATATGTCTGCGAGTGTTACTGATGACGCCTCCTCTGGTACCACAGTGACAGCGGGCTCATCGGAGACAGGAACAGACTCTGCTGATTCTACCTCTATCTCTGGGATTGTAGAGCTCTGGACTGGGCTGGAGATTACCTCTTCAACTGCTGTCAGCTCTGGATTTGGCACTGCGGCTGCCTGACAACATTTAGACAAAGAATAAAGATTTAAATGTGTTCAGACTTTCCTCGTATTTAAAATTATTATTATGAATTGCACCATTTAACTTTAAATGAATAATAGAGCACTAGTTTTACAATTTTCTTTAACATTTTGGCACTAATAGGTTAAATTTTGTTTTTTTTACACTGACTGGTGAGGAAAAAAAAACATGTAAAGGCTTACATGAACTTACAGCGAGTTTAAAAGTAGTATATGCTTTGATTTCTAGATCACAAAAATCCCCAAGCGACAGTGTACGAAGTGCAAAGAGCGCAGTAACAGAAACACAATAATCATGAAAGGGCGAGGACAGGAAATGGAATGGGATTTTTTGAGAAAGTAAAATATGTAAATGAAGACAGTTGCCACTATCTGGGGTGAACCACTCTTTTGGTTTTAGTCACACACACACAGTAATAACAGCTTAACTTTCTATTCACACATAGCTGCTAACAGACTTTTTTACTGATTCTAACAAATCTCTGCAGTTACCGCTTCATGACTGTTAAACTGTGGAGCAGCAGTCTCTTTCGGTACGAGTTCCTGGGGCTTGGGGGTGAACAGTGAAGACACTGCAGCCTTGCTCCAATTCCCTGCAGCATAAACCTTCTTACCCGTCACCTTTAGAGAAAAGAAGAAAAAAAACACATTTTTTAACAGTGTTAAACTCTGAAAATAACAAGGTTTGTATAGAGAAAGATCAGCATTTGAAAGAGTAGTGTAACCTTTAACACAGCCACCGCCTGGGCCGGGTAGCACACCGACGCTCCTGCACTCATCAGACCCAGAGGAACGGCTACCCTCTTGAAACGAGAGCCTAAAAATAAAGTTCACAACGAAGATTTGCAATCATTTTCTGGGCTTAGCAAACAGGTGTCTGTATTAGGAATTAATTTATTTAATAATGTTTAAATGTCATTTAAATGACTCCCCCACAGGGAGATGAGGACAAAAACAAAGAGTGCCGAGGAAACTTGAACTGAAACTTTACTTCGATGTTCCTTTGGTTTCTTTCTTTGTGGTTTAGCAGAAAGGTGATTACAACTTAGGTGAGACATCTGTCTCATATGACTCGGTGAAAATTAGGATGAACGGGCTTCGAGGGAAACTCTATGACACGCGCACCTGCTGTACGAAAAGGTTTGTGATGTTATACAACGTGATGGACTTTAATTCCAAGACTCGGCTAAATAAACAAGGAATGTATTATCTATACAATTTCATCATGAATTGAAAAAGTCCAAAATATGAGAACGCTGCAAACATAAACAAAAATATGTGATGGTTTATTTATTAGGCGTAGCCGTTGTATTACCACACAGTTATACATAATAAATAGAGGCGCCGAGCTAGCTTGCACGCTACCGTTTTTATTCCAGCAGAATCACGGTAATTCCTTTTTTATTAATGCGAAATAGCCTCTTTCGAATATTACATATTGACAATTTACAAAACAATCTATTATCTCCAAGTCTATGATGGTGCACAGGGAAATATTAGATGGTTGCCAAAGAATGAAAACAAGTTCTCTGATCATTACGGATATACCTCGGTGTTGTAAAAATTAGGAATATACTGGGGTCCAGGCTTTTTCTCTGTAACCCCTTTTGTGTGTTGCACTGTTAAATACCCCTCCTTGTACAAGAAACTTTGATGCTTCGAATCCAGTCTCTCTTATTGAAGGGTCACTCTTTCCAAATTCCCATAACACTCGGTATCTAATTAGTTATTTAGCACGCAGTATCAAAGATTTGATCGTGTTTACTTTTACTTTGTTCAGGTTCTGACTGTGTAAGATTAAGTTTCAGATGGAGTTAAACACGAAGCATTTGCTAAACTGGATTTATTTTATGAAATGAAAAGAATTGTTGGAACAACTGTTCATACTCAGCGACTTAGAGATGCTGAAGTACTTTGGTGGCAATATATGATGATTTTATGCTTACATATTGTGTATCGACCATTTCTGTTGATCAGTGCTCGATGTTGGTTATTTTGAAGGTTGGTCTCAGACTAAAATGTCTCGGACAAAAAGGAATCTGGATTTTATTTCAGGATCGATCAAGACTGCAACTGCTGGGATGTCACTTGTTTTTTTAACACCATCACTATCTTTTGTTGTAAAAAAAAAGAAGAAAAATCAACTTAACTAATTAAAATAACTAAAGTGACTAATAACTTTAATTGTTTCTAATTTGAATTTAGTTTTCTGTCACCTCTCCCACCACCGCTCACGCACACTACAACAAAGTGAATGCTGGAGAAGAAGATGCTGCTCTACAGAAATAGCCTCACCCCTTGTCCTCTGGCCTCTGTACACTCTGGTCTTGGTCATGATTCGGTCTCTGTTTACGTGATCTTGACTACAGCACTGATGGTGATCTGTTTTTGTATCCTTTGATAGTGCCGCATGTACTAATAAATAGACAGATCGTCGCCAGCGGGCCTACATTTTTTGCGACATGGTCACTGGGGATCAGTTTACCTTTCCGTGCCAAGAACATGCCAAGCAGGCCAGCCATGGTGATGGTACCAAATCTGGGTAGAAACTCCGGAGGAGGGTCCTTTAAGTAATAAAACACATCTGGAAAAAAAACAGCAAAGGAGTCGACAAATATTCCTTTTATTTTCTCAATTTTGAACTGACACGCTGCTCATATTGTTGCATTATTTTTTGCACTAGCAGTATTAAGAGTAAAAAGTGACATAAATAGCAATAATAATAACGGAACTATCATGCGCAGAAGTATGACTAATGAACAGTAAGCTGCATAAGACGCTTTTCTCATATTTTCCGGAGGTACATATCCACTACAGATGCCACAGAGTGTGCCTTTTAATAATGTAACTTACATATTGCAGCATCAATACACAGAGAAGTAATTTAATAAGGCCATGACGGCTTAGATGTTTTGTTTTTAGGATGTCAGTGCTGAGTTTATTATGTACAAAAACATCAGAGATGTGCCACATGATTCCATCTCAGTGCTTTGTAAGGAAAGAAGGGGTTTCAGTTTTGAGTTTCAGGGAGGAATATTAGTTGTATGTGACACCTTATGGTACCTACTGTTGACTCACCCTCTCCTGCATGGTATAGATTAACACTTCCACTTTTTACAGAGAAACAGGCGCCCTGTCAGGAACACAAGACAAAGCTGAAATCAACAACAACAGGAAGAACACAACTATGTCACAACACTGAAATAGTTACATCTGATTCAAGTGTTTGTTTCCCCATCTTCCACAGTATCAAACTGTCATATCTCCTTGCAGCAAACCTAAAAGCTGCGGCCTGAACTGCATGAACACCATTTCCTGTCTGACTCCTGGAACTTTGCAACATCATACGTGCACAGAGCGCTTGCAACACATGGGATTGTGCACTATAGGCGCAAAACGAGGGGAACAGAACTAAAAAAACCCCAAAGAAATCAGGGCTGGAAAACACTGCAGGTGCAAGATAAGACCTCGTTGATGTATTTTATGTCATGTTCCATTTATGTGACGCTTAGCTGGCGTGTGGGGGTTTGCAGCGTGAAAGAGTACATGAAAGTGTGAGGTAATTCTGAAGGAAGGTGGCGTCTGTCTGTGCACTTCAAACTTTTGTCATGTGCCCAAAGAGGTGTGATGTTCTTATACTCACACACACACACACATCATCTAAATACCTTTACAGCCTGGAACAATGGTTGTATGGTCTCTCTCGCTGTTGTTAACCCACTCTGAATAACACCGGGCTCCTCTGGAACAAACTGAGGCTGGGCAGGCCCGGGCAGGGGGGTGTAGACGTTCAGCTGTGGACAGAGGCAGAGTGTGATCATGACATGTAACAGACAGGTCGGTGAATGGCGCCCGAGTTCTGTCACGCCGTACCTTCTCTCGTTTAACCAGCCCGTCGGCGGGTGCTTCGCTCTCTGTACACACACGAATGGAGGCTATGCCCAGCACCGTCGGGACGGCCACTATCACCACCTAGAGCACGCGATAAAAAGGCAAACTTTAGTGTCATGGCACAACAGTGACAGACAGATGACTCATGTGGACCTGTGGTGGAAGAAAGAGATACTTAACAACACATGCAAATGTAGTAAAACCACATTGTGGTAAAAAGTCCTACTGGGTTTCCATATACCGGTACATAAAAGGGCATAAATATGACAATAATACCAAAGAATTAGCACTTATTATGCACAATTGCTGCTTACCCAGTGTTACCGTTATATGATTTTGCACCTATATTATATTTACGGCCTGTTATCATTGAAACACTGACACGTAAGATTAATTTTAATGTTGTGGGAGGTTCAGTTGGCGCTCTTTTGAATGTCTTGTCATGTTCAGGGTTCCCACATCTTTTTCATGAACAAATTCAAGCACTTTTCAAGCACCTCCAAGCACCAGTTTTTCCATTTTTCCAGCACCTTTAAATAGGTAGCCTACTAGTTGTGTTTGCCATGATGGTCATGGGAAGCGCAGCGGTGCCACTGTATGGCATCCCTATATTATATTTACAGCCTGTTATCATTGAAACACTGACACGTAAGATGAATTTTAATGTTGTGGGAGGTTTAGTTGGAGCTATTTTGAATGTCTTGTCATGTTTTATTTGTTTATCCTCTGTTTGGTATGTAAAATATGCAGCATAAAGCTAAGAATCGAACAAATAGAGACATATTTGTACCTAAATAACATGTATAACCTACAAAACAGGCATGTTAACTACATTTACTGACTGTTTTAGGTGAGTTACAACCTCTTTAACCTCTACATTAACCTTTAATTCTGTTTATATGGTTGCACACTGGTTAGTGAAGGCAGGGTTGACAGACAGGTGTTGTTATTCGTGTTCAGGAGACAGGTAAAGGTGAGAGCAGAGCCTCAAACTGCTGTTTGTTTGGTTAGCATTGACCCGCTCGGCGAGGCTAACCCCGTTAGCACAGCTGACAGTGACAGTTTGAATTAACGGCTCCCTGACCGTTGGCCGTTGACCGTTGGCCGTTACGCCGCCTCCGTTCATTCATAAAAATCACACGAACACACAGAAAAAGTGTCCAGAAAGAAATGTCATGCATTCACCTTGGCCGCCATGACAGCACCGCTCCTCCTTCTTCTCCTCCTTCTTCTTCTTTGGGCTCTCCCAGTCGTCGCTGCCAAGTTAACGGTCCAAACCGCGGTGCGCTACCGACACCTACCGGACTGAGCCGGATCCTGCAGCATGCCCGCCCGCCTGGTCCTTATTAGTGATGGGAATTTCGGTTCTTTTTGGAGAACCGGTTCTTTTGTTTCTGCATACTATAAGGAGCCGGCTCTTTCGGCTCCCAAACGGCTCCTCACATTTTATTAATTGTTTTTATTAATTAATTATTATTTTATGATTATTGCTGTTATTATTATTTTATATTTTTAAATGTTATTATATTTTATTTTATTTTTGACATTGTAAAGCACTTTGGTCAGTGCATGCGGTGTACAAATGTGCTATACAGTCGTCCCTCGCTATAATGCGGATTTTTTTAGTGTAATTTTGCATGCTTTATTTTACAGCGTACTGTACAGTATGAACGCGCATTGTGTTCTGCATCCTAAATTGGCTAAGGGAGAACCGCACATGTGTTCTGCGTCCTGATTAACTAAGGGAGTACTGTACAAAATACGTGTAAAAATGCGTATTAAAGTGTGTGGTTAGGGGTTTTACAGCCTTAAAACATGTATAATAATTGTAAAACTTACTTCGCAGATTACGTTTATTGCGGGTTATTTTTAGAACGTATCCCCCGCGATAAACGAGGGACCACTGTATAAATAAAACGTACTAACTATTTAATTAATTTATCACCCAAAATAATGCAATAAATAATGCAATAATGTAATAAATAATGTCTCTCGTCTCCCTCCTGTTGTGTTTGTTCTCCGCGACCACTGTGTGTGTGTGTGTGTCTGTCACCCCTGCCGTATATGCTGCTATACATCTTGACCAATTACGAGCAGCTTTCACACAAAAAAGTGGAAAAAAAAGTTTTTTTCCCCGCTAGTTTTTTTTCCTCCACTTTTTTAATTGAAAGCCGAACGTGATTGGTCAAGATGTGTGAGAACAGGCATGGCATGAGGGAGAGTGTCAGGAGGAGACAGTGAGACACAGAAGTGAAAAAAAAACGGCTCCCTAAATCGGCTCCCAACGAGGAGCCGGCTCCCGTCGTTCACTTCAAAGAGCCGGCTCTTAGAACCGGATCGTTCGTGACCGACACATCACTAGTCCTTATGGTGATCTCATATAAGAGGCATGTTCACACAGTGTTCTCCAGATCTCAGCTGTTGTTTTACGTTATCTTTTCACATTTATCCTCCTATCCATCCAACCGCTTATCCTCATCAGGGTCACAGGGGCCTGGCAGGGGCACCGCCAGGAATTTTGGGCCCCATGACAAAATTTGGTTTAATAATTTTATATTGGTGTTTACCTATTTTTTGGGGGGCCCCTGTCAGTCGTGTGTCCTTGGAATTGTCATCAATTGATAAAGAAAAGGTAACAAAAGTCTTACTGACCACCTTAATGTTAGCAGTCCCTTCTACATTATCAGTCACCAGTCCTATTGAGGGTTGTCCCAAGTTTGCCCTTGTGGAACGTCGTGGTTCAATCTCCAGTTCTTCGCTCCCTCTTCTAAAACACTGATCTGCCGTTTAACTTCCCCAGCTGATGCACCCAAGCCAATATCAACCGTCCTGGCCTCTGTTAACTGCTTGTGTCCCAAGCAAACCTTGTATCTGTTCCTTACAATCGCTGTATTTTACATGGTCACCTTGTCCCTTAAATCTTGGTGACCAATCTTTTAACATTATATACCTGTGTGTGAATCAGGTAGCAACCTCCAATGAAGTATTGGAGGTAAAGCTTAGTGAGGGAGCCTGTGTACATGCAGAACAAAACAATACACTACATAGAACGTTAACAGACATTAGATGACAGACAACATGGTCCCCAAACATACTAACAGTAGCTTTATCAGAGGTTGCAGCTCTCTATATAAGAATTAATCAGTTTAATTTTTAGCTTTTTCTTGAAGGTGGAGATGGATTTCACCATTTTTAAAACTCTCATCGAGCTCGTTCCAGATATGCGGTCCCCTGCATGCAAGAGACAAGCTGGTACTTTTTAGTCTTCTTTCCCCCCCCCCAAGTGATTAGATGTTTATTTTTGGTATCATATGCATCCCGAGGACCGCAAACCAGAACCAGCACACGTAATCTAGTTTTATGAATGATTTGATGCATCACACAGGCGTTATGATATAGATTTAAATCAGTCAGCCGGAGAAGACCAAAGCGATGAAAAAGAGGTCTTGTGGGAGCATTGTACTCTGACCACGACTGCTTAGCTTTATACTTAACAGTTTACATACCAATCAGAGGATAAATGTATAAAACAGGACTCATGTTGTTATAAAGTACACAAAGACATTGAAAAGAGCTCCAACTGAACCTCCTGCAACATTTAAATTCAGCTTACATGTCAGTGTTTCAATGATAATAGTCCAGAAATACAGGGTGGGGCTGGAGCCTATCCCAACTGACTTAGGACGAGAGGTGGGGTACACCCTGGACAAGTCATAACAGGGCACATAGTGGCAAACAGGCAATTTAGAGTCACCAATTAAGCTGCTAACCACCATGCTTTTTTATCTATATTAAAAATAAACGTTGAATAAGTTCTGAAACTATGACTGCACTTTCCCATGTAAAGCAATTGTTTGTGATTTTCTTCTAGAAGGGTTAAATCTGGGGCAACTGGACTTGGTTGTAGATTCATGAAGATGTTATGCCTCTCATCCAAGAGGCTTCTTCAGCTCTGACTGATGGTAGGTATTTAGCCTAGTCCATAGCTTCCTTTCAGATTCAACCCTTCTTGAAGAAAGATGACCCGGATGTCTGAGAACCTCCACAGACAATTGTTTATGACATATAGTGATTTATTAGGAGCAAGGCAACACATGCAAAGAGCCTCCAAAAGCTCCAGATTAAAGCTTGTTTTGGTAATCTGAACTGGTATTATTGTGGCCATGTGTCAAAGTTTTAAGAACATCCATCCATTTTCTGTTACTACGTATCCTTATCTGTGTTTGCTGGAACTGGGCCCTAATCCAGCGGACAGTGGGCAAGAGGTAGGGTACACCCTGGACAAGTTTGTAGTTCATCACAGGACATCTCTTAACTGCATTGTCTTTGGACTGTGGGAAAGATGCTGGGGAGACATGCAAAAACAGAAAGGCCATATATTCAAATTACCACAAACCACCACAAGGAAGTATTGTTGCAACATAGTGCAATGCACTAGTTGCAGTAGATTTGATGGACACAGACACACTGAACAGAGTGCAGTATAGGTAGGGGGTTAGAAAAAGGTCACAACAGCACTGTGGACCCCTAAGAGATTAAGAGTCATCCTAAAAACTGTCTCTAGCAACGATTAGCCTCTTTCCTTGCGTAAATCTGCACAGCATAAGTGGGCATAGATAATGGATGGATGCCATGGGTGGATGCATAGCAGTGCATGCATATTAGTCACTCTTATTTGCTCATGAAGATGGCAGGTAAGGGTTCAGTTTGCTCAGAGACATTAGCTCCTGCAAGAACATAACATATTATATGGCCTCCTAGTTTATGAAGTGATCCTGCCCTTCATTTGAAATCTGGTCATCTGTGTAATGTGAAACATAAGCGCAGAACAAAATGCTGTTTGTGTAAATCCAAGAAAAGGTACACATAAACAGAACATAGCTCGTAGTGCAGAGGATTCAGTTTATTGAAGTCAAAGTTTAACAACTTAAGTTTACAATCTGTATTTTTTGTAATATATATTCATATATATGAAACCAAAAAAGGCTACTTTAGGAAGAATAAATGTCATTTTCTTTCTTTTTTAATATCATCTTTAGTCAGTTTAATGTACAGAATAACAGTAAGCTAATATTATCCTTGAAAAAGAGCAATATGTTCCTTTTTTAATGTCGCAGTGCAACTTACATCTTACACACCTGTGCAATGTACCATGAGGTGTACACCCCTGAAAGAACACACAGTGGAATCTCCCTTTTCGGCCTGTTTCTGCAGGTCTACACACACAAAGATCTGGGAGGGATAACACAGTCTGTGCCTACAAATCATAACTCGCACTCTTTAATCTACAGTATGTCGCCTGCTCAGCGGAGCGGCGGTTGGAAAAAACGAAGACCAACATTACAGATGAGAAACGTAGAGAGGTCTGCAGACTAAAACTGTATTGTAACTCTTCTACAGCTGTGTGTGTGTAGGATCACCAGTATAAGTCAGTCCATCGTTGCCAAAGAGAGGGTTGGGAGGCACAGGGAAAGTGCTTGCATCATTTAGTTTCTTTGTGGTGCTCTTAAATTAACCATTGAAAAACAAAAAAAACAAAAAAACATGAGCTATATCTCTGGGGTGTGTTTGATATTTTCACGACAGTGTGACATGATTAAAAAAATTAATAAAACCCTGAACCTACAGTCAAAGAATTACAGTAAAATATGAAGAATAAGTACAGATAGTGCTGGATGCAGCAGGTGCTACGCATGTCTCGTAGAGTGTTCGACACTGGGGGGCACCGTTGAGTCCTTGGCCTGATATTGCAGATGAAATGATTCATCTGAGTTTCACAGACTATACAAACCATTTAGTGTAGAGGTCTTTGACTGCCCAGTGTCAACTATATTCTCGGAGGGAATGTCAAAATAGCTTTCGTTTTAGCTTTTAACTTCACTGTCGTCTCTCAGCTGAAGCCTTTGGACACGCGTCAAGACTTTCTGTGTAAACCAAAACATCGAATTGAAACCTCCTAAAGGAGGATCTGCATTAGATCAAGTAACTGTGCAGCAAAAAAAAGAAAAAAGAAAAATGCCTCCCTCGGTTATTGTACAGTGTGTGTCTTTAAACACTATCTAATGAAAAAAAAAGAAGAAGAAGAATACATCAAATTTATGAACATATGAATAAAAAGTCATTCTTCTTCAACGGTACAACAACAGTAGTTTGCATGTGCTACAAGTCTAATCTACCCTTGCAATCATAAGAGGGAAAATAAAAAAATAAAAAAAAGAACACAAATGATCCACAATAGTTTTACCCTGTCCAATCAAATCAGTCCCAGGCCTTTTCTCATGCAACACATCACCAGGAGAAGGATCAGCCGTGATGTGAACCATTAAAAACTGTCAATCAGCTGTCAATGATGGTGGTGGTTGTTGTTGTTGTTGTTGTTGTTGTTGTCTGCCTCCTAGTTGTTTAACTGCTAAACACCCTGCATCTACAGAGTGAAGAGGGGGACACTGCAAAACCTTGGCATAGAATACATCATACTTTACATTATATCTATGACACAAAACGTAAATAGATTTATATATTCTTCTATGTTTAAATATATTTGTAGACTGTACACAAATCTTTAGAAAATGAGACGGCAAATGCTTTTACCTGATATTTTGAACAGCAATGGTAAAGAGGCCGATGAGACATAGACCCTGTGATGCAGCCAATGAGATATAGAGATATAGAAAGTGCATTCTTTGTAGTGAGTGACTCCTTTGAAAAGAACTCTCGAGCTCTTGCATTCACTGTTTAAGAAAAAAAAATAAAAAGAAAGAAAAGAAAGAAAGAAATAGTTTTGCACCCACGCAAATACATACTCTCTGTCTTCCCTCCGCTACCTCTAGAAGCATATCACAGTGGTAGTGGAACGCAAACATTTACATCAGTATACACAGCAGTATACACATATACACAAGTCTTTGAGGACGAGAGAGAGAGAGGAAACAAAGGAACAATTAAGAAAAGAGAAGGAGGAGATGGACAGAAACACAGAGAGACAGAGAGAGAGAGAGAGGAAAAGAAAGAGAGGGAGAGAGAAAGAGAGAGAGAATGCAAACTGAATAGTGGAGCATCAGAGGAGCCTCCTTCTGAAGATAAAATTGTATATTTTTTTTGTTTTTTTTGTTTTGTTCTTAACAGTTCACAGTTTGAAATAGTGTGCATCTAGCCAGCACAATGGTTCCCTTCAATGCTCGTGCTCGCTTGTTTTTTTCGTCATTTAAAACAGATAAACATCAGCATTGATGGCTACCTTTTCACAGTCTTACATTAAAGGTCACTGCCCTTTAACTTTCACCACACTGTCCCGTGAGATCAGCTTGGAATAAACAAGTGAGGTCCCTGTAAATCAACGAGATATGCAGTGAGAGAAAAGAAAAAAAAAAAGAAAAAACAAGACAGAGAGAGAAAGGGGGAGAACTGGTGGCTCTGGGTGCAAAGTTCATCAGTACAAAAGTAGTACAGTGCTGTGGTGAAAAGGATTCTCCTCTGTATTGCTGCTACATAGCTCCCCCTGCCCCCTTAAAATCAACAGGAAAAAAATAGCAAAAAAATAGAATACAAAGAAACGAACATGTTAAAAAGTCTCCTTTTTTTTCTTCCATTTTGCTTGACAAGCGTGTGGAGTTTATGCTGAGTTCCATAGACAAAGGAAGATTAATGCTTTCTGTTCAAGCATGCAATAGGCACCCTGTGGGGTCCTCAGGATTATCAAAAGTTCATACACGCAGGTCTCAGACTGTTCCCTCTATGATATTTACACATCTTACAATGTGTGTTCCTGTGTGTGTGTGTGTGTGTGTGTGTGTGTGTGTGTGTGTGTGTGTGTGTGTGTGCGTGCTCAGAGTCAGGATTCAGCTAATGTAAAGCTCCGTGTGTGTGTGTGTGTGTATCAGTTCAGTCTTTGCTTCTCTTCTCTTTCTCACACGTGTGTCTCAATGAAGGAGTGTGTGTGGGTCATGAGAGGTGCGCCCAGCGGGGAGAGGTCGTCCTGACCGTTGGTGCCCGGACTGAGCTGGCAGATGTCTGAGTAGAGCTCGCTGTGCCACTGCTTCCACTCTCTGAAGGTCTGGGAGCACAGGCCAGGGTCCTCCAGGAGAGCACAGATTACTGCCAGCTCGGACTCTTTGGCCTGAGGGGAGGGGAGCAAAGAGGCACCAGGGAGTTACCACACAGAATCCTCACACACATCTAATTCTTCTTCGAATCTTCTGTTTGTGCTACCTTCAAGGTGCTGCGAAGGGCTCGGACCCGGTGCAGCCTGTCGTTGAGCAGAGGGTCCCTGGCTCTCTGGGTGAAACAACGTCGAAGCTCCTGCCTGCTACAGGGTTTTGGGTCTCCTAGGGCCGTCACGTTGGCCTGCTCCAGGGCCCGGTACAGCTGCTCTAGCCCATCCAAAGGCTCCGGCTCGCGGCCCTCCGACACCCGCCGCTCCCTTCCCTCTGACACCCTCCTCTCTCTGCTGTCAACTCTCAACTCCCGCAGGTCTGAGACACCCAGGAGAGGACCGGTAAGAGTCAGATCCACTGTTAGAATGACACAATGAACTTGATTTGGATATATAGTGGCGTGCTTAATATAGAGGTGAAAGAATTGATTAATCAATCAAGCATGACTGACGGAAAAATAATCTGCAAACATCTCAATGATGGATTTATTGTTCTTAAAAAGGACTGTTGGTATAAAACAAAACAAGCAATTTGGCTCCCCATTTTCGACTTTTTATAGACCCAAAGGTTTATCAATTAATCGATAATCAAATCAGCAGATTAATTCATGCAGATCATTTGGTTTAATAATGACAGCAATGCTTCCAAACAGCATTGTGTCTTCTGAACCATTTCAGCTATCAAACCACACAATGGACAATACGAGTGTTTAGGATAAGAACAAAGAAATGTTCCCTCATGAGGCCTATTGGCCAAACAATCAATGGTTTCTAAACTTTTTGGTTTGTGCCTCTTTAACGGATGACTGAAAATCAATTTTTCCTCCTCATATTGTTTCATTTGAACAATTTCTAGAGACCTCAAGAGGTTAAAGCACAAAAAGATTACAGCAAAGTCCCCAAAGTTTCCTAAATCTAACTGGTACAATCTAATTTTAGTGCATTAGTCTTAAATAAAGTAAAGGATCCGAATACAGGTCAACTTTTCCCACTGACACCATGTTTACCTCTGACTTTTAAATATTACAACAATGTTAATAATCAGTCCTGTGATTTATGAGATAATACAGTCTTTAATTAAGGGAGCTTTAATGTGTGGCACAATATTTCTGACTGAGTTGTTGCAAAAAGTCTCTCTGGTCCCTATGGTCTATTCCTCTGAAGACCAGAGAGACTTTTTGCACTCACGCCTCATAAAAAATTTTGTTCTGTGTATACTCTCCTTGTATAAAAACACAATGTGTGTAATTTCCTTACCCTCCTCACCCTGGAGCATATCTGCAGCCTGCCCCTCATCCTCCTCATCCTCACTCCTCTCCTCCATATGAGCTGAGGTGTGTAACAGCTTTCCTGGCATCGGGTCCCTGTTCCTGGGCAGACTCTGGCTGCGCTGCTTATGAGAGCGTCGGTGTGTGTGGCTGTGCGAGTATGGACCTCGCTCCAGGGGAAAGGGCCCGTCCCGCTCCCTGTCCCTCTCCGCGGCGTGGTGTCTCCGTACAGGCAGCGTAGCCTGCCTGCGTCTCTCTGGGGACATGCCCTGTCTGCCCAGACCTCCGTACAGACCCATCTCTCCAGCCATGCTCCCCATTAGGCCTCCGTAATCACTCTCCCCTGGCGCTGTCTGCAAGAAGTGCAGCCCTGCGCTGGTCAGAGGGGTCTCAATGAGGTCCTGCCAGGAGCGGCGCTCACGATGAGAGGAGCGGCAGCCTGATGAGTGGGTACTGGTGCTGCCTGTGCCTGTGCCCATGCCCATGCTGTCTCCACGCTGGTCCTCGGCCGAGGAGTGGGAGTGCGTGGACTCACTGGAGAAATGTCGCCCGTGCTTAGGCTCTGGGAAGGGGCTTGAGGAGTTGACCTGCAGTGGGAGAGGGGAGGAGGAAGAGACCATCTGTGGAGGGATGGGGGAGGTGGAGGCACTCATTGACGGCGGGCGTGGGGACGGAGTGGAGCGCATGAGGCTCATGGAGCTGACTGAGCGTGGCAACTGATCATAACTGTGAAGGAGGTTAGCCTGAAGGGTCTGAGAGGTGAACGGGGGGAGGGGTTGGTTAGTACGGGAAGTGTGAGGAGGGACAGATAAATGTGAGCACAGACACAAGGAAAATGTGTGCCGCAAAAAACAAGGAGAAGTGTGGAAGGCGTGTGAGGACGGAGAGACAAAAGGAGAAGAAAGAAGGAGAGGAAAGCAAAATGAGAGCAAAAGATGAGCGCAAAGAAGCAATGAGATGGCAGATGATGGCAGAAAACATGGTACGAAGGCCTCTGGACCTTAATGTGCATGTCTGAACATCTTGGAGTAAAAGTGTTTTTCAGTGTTAGATCATCTTTAAGAGATGTAATGAGCAGTGTCGCCATCTAGAGGTCTGACTGTAAACAAGTTCTGGCAGCAGAACACAGAGAAGTGATGGTCTTGGCTGCTTACCGAACCAGATACTCTCTCACACTCTGATGTTTTATTAATGCCGAGAGCTCTGGTCTATGCAGCTCTGAAAACTGTGGCGCTTTTAAGAATAAAATATTCTATCAGAATGAAACACTGCAAAGAAAGTGTTGTGTGTGTGTACTTACTGATGGTGTGCGGTGATAAGTATCACACAGAGATGAAGGTCCCTCCTGTTTGAGCGTCATTGAGCCGTCGACCTCGTCCTGATCACTCTCGCTCCAGTAGTCTGATGAACAGACAAGACAGACACGCAACGGTTACACGTTAGAAACTCATGGACAAGTCGGGTCATATCTCGCCAAAGTGAATCCGTCTCACCTTCATCCGGGCGTGGCACCTTGTCATCTGGTGTGTAGCCAATGGCAGCAAGCCCCAGACGGTTCATCCACCTTCAGGAAGGAAGCAAAGGACAGGTGAGAGGTGGCGTAATGCATCAGAGGAATGGAGGAGAAGAAAGGACAGGTTATGCTTTATTAAATGGTAGGTGATGAATAAATAACTTTTAAATAATCTCCTCTTACGAGCAGAGAAAAGATAATTAGAGAGATGGATGTAGAAAGAGACAATCCTCGGGCCTCAAATGAAATCTTTCTCCGCATGCACGCTTTCCTGTCCTTATCCCATCTCTCTCTGTCTGTCTGTCTGTCTCATTGCAGATCCCGGCTTGTCCTGTGACTCTCTGCAGACACCTAATAATAAGGTCACTACTAAGAATAGAGGCCCAGTCTGTGCGTGACGAACAGGAAACTCATCATACTCGGAAGAGCACGCTATGGGAAGCAACTCGATCCATTAACAAGTGTAACCAAAGGCTGTTGTGGCTTATTCCTCTGTTGTCCAAAATCTATTAAAAACACATCAGTGAGCCGCGCTGTTGAACTAGCTGACGTGTTCACTCATGAAGATGAACATGTTGTGTATTCTGAGTCGACCCCAGGGCAAATGTGTATTAATCTGAGCCTGAAAATAGTCCCCGACAAACGCACTGTTTCCTCCTGTTTGAGTCATGTTTGCTAAAAAAAATAATAATAATCACAGTACCCAACCGTTGTAGGAAACGAATAAGCCTTTAAAAAAATAAAACTACATATTTGAGAGACGTTTCCCAAGATTTACATCTTCATTAGGAACAAATGGCTGAGAGCCAGAGAGAGTCAGAAAGTAGTGAGAGATGCGTGGAGTGAAGACATTGCCAGTTTTAGTCTAAAATCAGAATAACGCCAGTTTTGAGCAGCTGTTTTGTCTTCCCTTGAATTCAGTCTTTGGTGTGGCTTCTGATTAGTCTTCCTGACTGTTTCGTGCTCTTTTCACTGCAAGAACCTTTTTAGGAACTTCACCCATGTTTCAACCAGAGCAACCTGCATCTAAATTTAGTTCTGAGGCTATCTTACCCCTCAAAAAAAAACCTCTCTGCTCCTGGATAGTATTTTCAAATGGCACAGGAACTATCGGGGTGCGACATGCAGCACTGATTCGGTCAAGTATATTTGCGTTTTCCAGAACATTAACTCCATCATTAGTCTAACACACCTACTATATGACTGTCTTCAGAAGCTGGGAAACTCCAGATTTAAATGCGACGAAGCCAGGATGCATTTTTTACACATATAACGGCATTTCCTGATACCACCTATTCACACACATTTACACAAAATGCACATGAAAATGTGTGCGGCAGCGCTTTCACACATGAACCTACTAATGCGGTATGGAAGTCAAATATAGCTGGTTAATTACTCCCCCAATTATCTCTCTATGTTATTGAGGAGAGGTGTGGATAATTAGAGCTCATCAGATAGCACTCCTGCAAATATTCCTAC
This sequence comes from Larimichthys crocea, assembly GCF_000972845.2. Taxonomy (NCBI): domain Eukaryota; kingdom Metazoa; phylum Chordata; class Actinopteri; family Sciaenidae; genus Larimichthys; species Larimichthys crocea. The sequence continues at coordinate 41,145,798 of NC_040011.1, forward strand.
TACCTCCCACTCACACAAGAACACACGTGACACATACACACACACACAAACACACAAACAGTTCTACATTTAACAACACAAGGGCAGGTTCATGCCTTATTCATGCACGGTGTTGTGTGGGCTGTTGCCTTGTGTAAACTTGGTTTACTCAGTTAAAATATTCATGAAAGAACACGTGACGTCCCCGCAGCATCTGACTATTGTCCACATTAAGACAAAACATGCGCTCGGAGACTCACGGAGGCACCCACTCTCTCACCTGTTCATTTCCTCAAGACAATCTGTGGCGAAGAAGAAGCTCTTGATTTTGGGATGGCAGGCTTTGAAGGCGCTGCAGTCAGTCAGGGAGAAGAAGAGCGATTAGTGTTTTTGTGGCTCACGTTGTGTGGGTGAGAGCAAATGTGCTTGATTAGTAATTTCGGGCGACATGTGAGGGACACTCACAATTTCCGTCTGCACTCTATGGCTCGGTCTATTCTGAACTCTGGGAGGCTGATGAAGCCCTCAGCCTTCTCATCCTGCAGGCACAGACAGATGGAGGGTGGTGGTACATCATCAAAACAGAGAACATAATGTCATACATACTGATATACCAATTTTATTTGGGATAGTAGTACTCGTAGTCAAGCGTATGAAAACAACATATGTTGTTTACGCAGGCTGGGATAAACTCTCACCACTTCACATAAAAAAGATAAGACGAGAAATGATTATCGTGGCCAACAAACTGAGTTATATAAACACATTTACAGTTTACAGTTTATATTTACAACATTATTTACAGGTTTTTTTCTTCATAATATTGCAAAAATGTTTCATTAATCGTCAATTCATTAATCAGAATGTTTACATCTTGAGGTTTTACAGTAAGTTTTGTGTATGGATGAGGTCAAAATGCTCAGAATGCATATGACACATAAGTCGATTAATCAGCTAGTGGATTTATAAAAGTTTTATAAAAGTTGGGGCGGGCTGATCTGATCTTTGTATGGGTCAAACCCACAAAAACACTGGATCCTACAATTCCCATGATGCAACTCAGTTGCATCTTTTGTGAGAGATGTTCAATTTTCTCTGATGACATCTTCCGGTTTATATTTCTCAGACTCTGAAGCTCCTTTCAGAGCCACAAACGTCATTATACAGCAGATTTTACACTTGAGTAGTACTCTCCATGACAAGTAGACAAACTGTAGTGTGCTAAATCAGCAGAGTTCCTCTGTAATTCCCCTATTTATATGAAATGATGCAGGGAGAAAAGTTGTCACCCAAAGAAACACTCACATTCACAATACGATGATGGTTTAATGTGATTCCTTACGTTTTGGTTGGTGTACCAGTAGAGGCAGGACTCTTTGAGGATAAACCAGTACTTCCTCCATTTCTGGGTGAAGTAGCCTTTAGCATCTTTCTTCTTCCACAGCCAGCCCTCACAGTCACCGTGGCCCAGGTCCTTACAGGAAATTCTCCTTCGACTGGCACTAGTGAGGGAACCTGCAGAGAGTGGAAAGTATGATGTTAAAACACAAACAAAACAAAAAAAGACACTAATGAGTAAAGCAGACATGTATTTAGTGGTTCCAGTCTGGCAATAATAAGCTAAATCGAAATGTCTGGACACTGTTTAAGTCTGGAGGAAGCAATTAGCAAGAAAAATTCCTTCAAACAAGAAGTTTTGCATCAGCGACAGTGATGAATTAAGGTAAATCAGTTAGTTATGACAGGTGTTGACATCTGTGAATGCAATTTTTTTAAATTTCTTTATTTTGCAGTGTAATTGCACCTGTGTCTGCAATACTAATGTTTCCATCAAGCACTCTGCATCTGGACTTTTCACATACATAAGCAATTATTATCAAGCTTGTCTCAACCCTGTCATCCTCTCACTGTCACACACCACGGTGCGCACCTGAAAGTCTGTCAGGCTGAACTTCAGACGTTTAAATATTATGACATTTAAAGGTTCGCTCTTTCTGAGGAGCTGCGCTAACACACATCCACCGGTAGAACTGTACAGATACATAGAGGAAAATGCACCTTTACTTCGCTTTTTGGTTTTCGTTCTTAGAGAGGTGTAATGGTGTAAAGACTAGAGGGGAGACAGAGAAAAAACATGTTAGCAAAAAAAAAACCTCTGAAAAAGGCAAATTTTATAGGTTGGTGTTGTTGATGCACGTAGAAAGGGTTGCAGGCAGTTCACTCTTCATGTTTAGCTTATTTTTTTATTTTATCAGGCACACAGTGGAGAGGATTACGGGCGCAGAGGGATCACTGTACTAAAACTGCTTCAGCCAGGAAGTGACCTAAAACCTGTGATGGAGAGCCGAAAGCTGTCTGCCACTGAGACTAAAACCACAGCGATGGCAGGATGTCGTGAACTGCATCACCTTGGCGACTGCTTTTGGTAATTTAAAAACACTGACCTGCATCAAAAGGGTTCAATGCTTTTGGCTTACTATAGGAACTTATTATAGGACTTACTATAGCTACATTTTCACTCATATTGTATTAAAAGGCTTTGGAATGAAATCAGCCCACTGATGTCGGTTGTAATTTCTGCTGTTTTTAAGCCATTAGTATGACTTTTGCCTAAAATTAGTTAGTATTGTGGCCACGACTAACTTCAAGTCATGAAGTTAGTAACTCAGTAATATCTGTTACAAGGGTACTTTTATTTATGAATCTAAATATGAATATAACTTCTCATTTGCAACAAAATTGACATGAATAATCTCACTTCATGATCTGATTTCATGTTTGGATTATGTCAGCAAATACTACCTCATCTCAAAGAAGCTAATGTGAGTCGGCTATAGGTATCAACACAGCTGAACATGACAATAAAGCTGAATAAATATTTCTTCATAGACAGCTGAGATGACTCACTCTATGCTACAACTGATAGTGCTTTGGAGGAGAGTCTGGGGCTAGTGACTAAGACAGCATCCTGTGTCACAGTAACCTAAATATGGAAAGCAACTTACCTCATCCGACTGTTATCTTTTATTTAATTATTACAGTCCCGAATGGATTTAATCTCAGGTAACTCGTCTATTCTTGTCTGCCTAGATGTTTAGCTGTTATCTGGACACAATCGATCTTCATGTAACAACGGATGTGGCTGGTAGGAGATTGTTGACGTAGGCATAATTGAAAGGCTCTGTTGCTTCGTTAAAATGAGGTTTGAGTTTACTTTATAATTAGGCAAATAAAGAATTAGTGTTATTTATTGTTTTAAGAGATGCACAGCAAATTTTGTTGTATTAAGGTGCAATGACAATAAAGACATTTCATTATATTCTATGAAACATCTGAGAGACACACAGCACTGTCTCCTGTCCTACCTTCCTCATGGAGGCCGCTCCTGAGCTTCCTGAACCAGAGTACCTGCAGGACGACGAGACAGGATTGAATGTAACCACAAACGACTCTTACAACTCCTTCCATCAATCGCAAGCATGTGGTCAAACCACAGACGACCACACAAACACAAACTCACCTGTCTGTTGTGTCTGCCCGCAGTGTGTCCGCACCTCGCTGAGGACAGAAGAAGAAAAAAAAGACTTTAAAGACCTACATGGCTGAACACATACACACTTCCTCTATGCGCCTTTGTGTGTAGCAGATCATGTTCTGTGGCTTTTGCCTGGGCTGTAGACATCATATGTTCTGTGGTTTCTTCTGTATTGCTGTTACCCACATGTACTGAAAACCTATATAGCTGACGTGCACTTTACAAGAGGTTGGTAGGTTGGTAGACATATTGTTGTAACACTGAGTAAAGTGCTGGTTACCCTCTTTACAGTAACATACAACATAAATCTGGCCTGGATATTAGCCCTTTAGACAATTTTACACAAGGAGTAATGTCTCCAAATGACTCTTTTGCCACACAGTACATCTCTGACTGTGACAGCTACTAGCAATGATAATAAAAATGATGATACATTTAGTTTTTTTAGATACTCAAAGTAGCAAAGTAGTGACAAATTTGGTAAATGAAAATAAAAAAAACAAACTAGAAAGCTAAAAATTAAAAAATCAGTAAAGTTTAATAGTTTTGTAGGGCTTTCACAATATCAGATTTTCACACCGAATGGTGATATTATCACCATATCTATGGGAAATGTTAAAAGAAAACAAAAAAGATATAAAAATAATCCTCTTAGTTGAATTTATCTCTAAATATTATTATGTTTAAACCATTTTTTGGAAAGAATTACACTTGAAATACAATTGTAGAGAGTTTAAAACACAAAACTGTACAAAAAGAACCAAAAATTGACGAGTGCAAATCACACAAATGAACAGAAATGGAAATATTTGAATTGTTTGGACTACCATGAACTTGACCACCACTACAATGGTCCCAACAAAATGTATTTTACTGAACTTTTTTGCTAAACTCTGCCCCACGTGTGGACACAAAACCCCCAAAAAAGCTTGTTTCAGATAAATGAAAGGGTCTACCAAGCACCACACGCTCAGGGAGTCAGGGGAAGGTCAGGAGGCCCCAATCCATAGCCATTAGGCACATTACCATTATGCAACACAAGTAGCTGGATGTACTTGTTCTGCTATGAATAATTAGAGGATACCTTTACTGTGTACTGTGCTGGACAAAGACATGAAACTTCACCAAAAAAATGTTGGTGTATTGTGTTGATAGAAAAGATTTAAAGAGAGCGATAGATGGGGGAAAGCAGGCCGCTAAGGCCGGCGTATGCTTGTTAGTATACTTCATGTGCTATGAGTCACCACCATGAGAGACACGCCGCTGAGAGGGTTAGAGAGGGCTGGTGTTAGCTAAGCTGTTAACGTGCTCTGTGTGTGTGTGTGTGTGTGTGTGTGTGTGTGTGTGTGTGTGTGTGTGTGTGTGTGTTTGCCTGTGTCGTGTTTTAAGCACAGTCTGTCACTCGCGTTTGTAATTGGTCTAGCTGATGCTGAGTCATACACCTGATCACAGGGATACGTGTTTGTGCGCGTGCATGTACGCGTGCGTGTGTGTGTGTGTGTGTGTGTGTTTGTCCAGAATAAACTCCTATTTAGACTCAGGCGTATCTGAGGAGATGGAGGATATTAGGATGAGTTAGGACGAGTCGTGAGATGGCTACCATGCATACAAATGCACTCCTGTTTGACGGTGTGTGTGATGTTTGTGTATGCCTATGCGTGTGTATGTGTGTGCGTGTGTGTGTGTGTGTGCGTGTGTGTGTGTGTGTGTGTGTGTGTGTGTGTGCGCACGCTTGTACATGATAGAAGAGGCAAAGTTACAGAGCGGTGTGTCTGATAATCTGTGAAGCTGGCAACCTTGCAATGACAATGATCATCCTCACTCTCTCTCTTTGTCTCCTACACCTGACACACACACACACAGAAACAATGTGTGTGAACCTGTGGACATCATGACCTACCCTCCATCCACAGACAGCTCCCCTCTGAGAGGACACACACATAAACTGTAAGACGAAAGAAGATGTGTGTGTGCGTGCATGAGGTAACGAGGTAACTCTATTCCAGTTAGCTAAGTGGCACAATCAGGATTAAAGCCTTGAAGATGATTTTAGTGCCACTAATGGGTCTTTTCCACAGAAGACATTTTGACATGTCACAGTGGGAAAAGCACAGGTGTGAATATTAAAATGAATGACTGCTGCGTTCCATTTAGCTGCCTCAGTTTCAGTCCAGGTATTGTCCCACTGTCACAGCTGATCGGGACACTTGAATAAGAACGGAGTCATTGTTAATGTTATTAGTTACACATGTTAAAATGTCTGCTGTAAAAAAAAAAGGCCTATTAAAAGCAAAGAAATACTGAATGATTAACTACATAAACTCTTCCTCCAGTGACGAGAATAAGAAAGATTTAAACACAGTTACAGATCAAAGATTTTACATACTCACGCTGGTAAAGTCTGTGTGAGATTTCTTTCAAAATACATTGAATATGTTGGAAAACAGTTGCTGAAAACAGGTGATAGTCCTGGATACTGATCATTTTGACACATAATTTCAAAAACTTGTCGATATTTTTAATCATTCAAATTTGAGCTGGGTGGTTAATAACACTGTCTTCTTTGGTCTGACAGACTCAAAACATATTTATTCTTCTTTCCTGCTGCATTAATCATCTCATAACCCCTGAGATGTGTCATGTGATACACTAGAGAAGCCTAGGTTGGAAAAAAATGGACTAAACTACCTAACTGTATATAAAGTAGTTCAAACTAGCTCAATTTGATCTGTTGAAACAAGTTAAAGAAAAAGGTTGGCATTATTCTATATTTTTCTTATTGATAATCAGGCTTAATGATTTCCTAAAACATCTGCAGTTTGTAGTAAATATCACCCAAACAGGTGCAGGCACAGCATTACACCTGGAGACTAATATTAGTTTAAGAGTGACACACATATGGTGATAGATAGATAGGAGAACACATTAAAATAATATGATTTATTGATGTGTAGAAAGGTTAAAACCTCCTATTTAAGAGTCTGTGTACATACAGGCAAAGCATCAGGTGGCTGGTCTAGGCGCAGGGTGGAGGACAGCATGGAGGGGCTGATGGGAAAGCTAGGGCTGCTGGGATTGCGGCTCTTGCGCCGGGAGCGTCTGGTGGAATCCCGCCGACTCTCCCTACCCAGACCCTCGGGCTCCTCCTCGATCACCAGGATCTTGTCGTCGCTAAGGTAACGCAGCAGGGAGTTGTCTGAATCTGTGGGTATCGGGGGAAAGGGAAGAGGGTGTAGAGGGATGGAGCAGTTAGAGGAGGATGGACAGGCTCGACAGTAAAGATGACAGGCAGAGGGGAAAAAAAGAACCACAGAGGGAGGGAGGGGAGATAGCGTCGTAGAGTCGAGGGAGAACCCCAGAGTGGAAACAGATGAAGGTGAATAGACCCTTACAGATAAAAAGCCAACAGAGAAAAGGATAAACGTGCCTCAGAGCTGTAGTGTCTGATATGGATCCACAGCTGAGGACACACAGCTAATCTGTTTGCAATGATTATGCTGATTTGGAGGGATCCACTGCTAAATCTTGTCAGTCACAGAAAGTTTTAGTCTGCTTTAGCTCCGGACAGGAAAAAGCTTCTCACCTAATTTGTTTATTATCCATATACTTAAATGTGGAAAAAAAAAAAAAAAAAAAAAAAAGGTGAGTGAGAGAAAGAGAAGGAGAAAGGCAGACCCCGACAGTAGTATTGTGCTTTAATGTTATTCATGGACTTTCTGACGGTAGAGTGGAGGAACCTCGCTCGAATACAGATCAAGTCTCGGTGAAACTGTTTTGAATTGGTCACACAGAAATACCATCATTTCACGAGCGGCTGTATAAATGCAATTTCCTTGCATTTATGTTTACTTGTCGCTCTGCCAGATACATACCTGGCAGATATGTATCCTCACACAAACCACACCACCATGGATAACCAGAGGATGAGCTGAAATGTATGGAGCAAAAGCACGGCACCAGTCCAACCGGTTCATGTTAAGCGTGTGAGGGCCTGTGTTGTTGTTGTTTTTTTTGCGTATGTGTGTTTGTGTGTGTGTGTGTGTGTGTGTGTGTGTACCTCGGCTCCCTCTCTTTCCCATGCTGGGTTCCTTGGCCTCGGCCATCCAGTTATATTCGGGAGGCATGGAAACAGGCCTGAGGTCACCTGGAACGACCAATCAGCAGTCAGAGAGTCGTCTAAGGGGGTGAGGGAGGAGCGGGGGGTGTCGCTGGGAAAGGAGGTGACTGAGAGACAGCGTGGGAGACAGCTGAGGGAGGTGGACAGGCGAGACAAAGTGTGTGCATGTGAGGGGAGGAAAAAAGGACAGGAGACTCCTGAGGGACAGCGATGACATGAAGGCGAAGGTCACATGGGCCTTGTTTAGGTCGTTTTCTACTCACTGTAAACTCCTACAGGTGACCGACACTCAATACTGCACCTGAACGCATCCTGAGGAGCTCTGATGCTATTGATTGAAATTACTGCTGTGTGTTCGAGCTGTGCCTTCTTCATGATCACATTTCTCTAGTCAGATATTTTAAATATTCTGCCGGGCCTCCCATCAACATGTCGAAAAGAAAAACTCTGTGGTAGTTGAACTATGATGGAGAAATTCGAGAGTATCCTCTAATAAAAGTTTTCTTGAAGATGCCTTGGATGATTTTTTTAGCCAGTGCAGAGGCTGATTAAATTAAAAACACATTATTTTTGTTCACTTTTAAAGTTGTTATGGTTAACGAGTTAGCAAACAATCATCAATTTGGACATCCAGCACACACAGCGCAAGATTGCCATTCATTATAAGTCATGTTTGTCACGACCCAGCCAATGTAAATCTAATATTCACTCCACTTTGTTCTGGTTCAGTCTCAACCAGGTCCTGACAGAAATATCTGGTTCTTTGGTGGCTAAATTCTCACTATGTTTACCAGCTAACCTTAGTAATTTTGTCTCTTTGCTGTTTATTGCGAGGCAGGTAGCATACAGTGGGTGTACAGTCAGTTTATCGGTGGCTTTTTGGTTGAAGACAGCTGCCTGATGTGGCTGAAATCCAAAACAATGAGCTAAAAGAGGCTAAAAAGCTCAGTAGATCTGCACAGGACCAGGATCGGGCTCACATATTGTTAAAAAATATTGATTTGCGTGGCTTTAAATGTGTTTTTAAAATCTGATTAAATGTTTTCTTTTCCAACTTTCAAGCACAGCTTTGTCCGGTGCTACTCCATGTACAGTAGATTTACAGCATCATAAAGTACTCTTCCAGTGCTTCTGCCTGTCACATGACCCTCGCCAAGTACTCTTCCAGTGCTTCTGCCTGTCACATGACCCTCGCCTTGCACATCATAGGCCCCTCGAGAGTCTTCCACGTAGGTACAGGATGTCGGAGAAGCTGTCTCGGACAAAGGTGACACAAGGTGGTGGGGCAGACAGGGAGCTGGAGACGGTGTTTGTGGACTGACCCTCTGTGCATGTGATCAGTGTTTCTGGGACGTGTGCACGTGAGGTAAAGACACAGAGAAGCAGAGGCATGAAGCGAGTGATGACACACACAAGGAGGAGTTCTGAGAAAAAAAGGTGAGAAAACTGGTGGGAGAGATCATGCTGTTTTTACAAAACAAACGCCCCTCATTCACACGCGATGAATTGCGCTCTACGTCTCACCATGGGTGGGGGTCTTATCCCGCCGGCGAACCCCCGTGTTGCGACCCCTGTCGTAGTCGGGCCCTGGGGGTCCATCTCCCTCCAAAAGGGAGAAGAACTGACCGCTGTCCTGATCCAGGTAGTAGCTGACTGCCTCTGAACCTTTAGAGCCGGACTGGGAGCTCACGCTGTAGCGGCTGATGTCGTCGCATGACATCAGACCCATCTCCTCCCTTAGGGGGGGAGAGCAGAGTTGTCATCGTCGCTGTCATCAGCGCCATCATCAGTGTCATCAACGGGATCATAATAATCAACCTAATCACCATCATCAAACATCTGTGTGTGTGCAAACATCTGACCTGGTGCTGTAGAGTCCAGAGACGGGAGAGAGGATATAGACGTCCTGCATGCTCGGAGCGTCCATTTTGGACATGCCCAAAGTTCCACCGGGTGTCGGGGAGGTGCTGGTGGGGCTGGTGGGGACCGGCTGGAGGAGAAAGAAGGACAGAGTGAGTCTATTTGAGCACCTTGGGAAGATGATGAGGCACAACCTGCAGAAAGTGAGAATCAGATCAGCAAAAACTGAAAACAAAAAAGGGACGGGGAACCTTTCATCTGTGATTTCTTCCTTGTGCCGCAGCCGACAGTGATTTTAACACCAAATCACAGTTATTTCCACAGAGCTGCCATGTTGTGTGTGTTGTCTTTCTTTTTATTATTATTATTATATCTGTCTGACTGTGCAGCCTCTCCCACGTTCATTCGCTTCACTATTCTGTCATTTTGTCTCAAGCTTCTTCACTCACACATGGCTCTCCATGTCTGTTCCCATGACAACCTCTCCTCTCTCTCTCTCTCTCTCTCATCGTTCTTCCTCCCTCCTCACCCTTCTCCCTTCTTCGCCCGTGCTACAGGAGAACGAGAGGACAAGAGGAAAGCTAGCGTGGCCTCCTGCCTCGGCTTTGACTCTCAAGGACGCGCAGATTCGTTTGTCATCGGGTCCTCCGCGAGGACAGGATGCCTCGCTTCTGATGTCATGAAAACTCCGTCCAAAATTTCAAGTGAATTATGTTTGTTCGCAGCCAGAACATCTGGGGGTGACAAATACGTAGCCGGTGCCGACAATTTCTCCCTCGAGGAGGAGGTTTCCAGATTTTGAAAAATGAGGTGTCTCACTGTAGGTCTGAGGAGGACGCTCCATTTTAGATAGGAGATGCGAGCGTGTGTGGACAGAATGGATAAGCAGACACAGAGCACGAGCAATGGCGAGGCGGGCAGCGTTCTTATTAAGGAAGCCCAGTGTTTCATCGTTTCATCAGCAGTGCATTAGGCAAATTCATTTCATATTCCAACTTTCAACCACCACCACCACCCCCCGCTTCTCCCCGCCACACTCACTACCTCCATCCCCAGGCCCTGTCTCTATCTTCATCTCTTTCTCTCTCATGAAGGCAGCTTACAGTAAGACGGCTTCATAATAAATAATGGAGACGGGGTGGAAGGAGAGGGACGCAAGAGAGAGAGAGAGAGGAGAGCAAAGGAGGAAATAGGACAAAGAGAGAGAGAGAGAGAGAGAGAGAGACGGAGAGAAAGAGTGCAGGAGAAGGAGAAGGAGAGCGAGGCGGGGGAGCTGTGCAGTGTGGTGACTGGAGCCGAGAGTGAAAACAGTAATTTAGTGATTACAGCCCACTGCTGCCTGCATGGAAAGGAGGGGAGGTGGAGGGGGAGAATAGGGTTAGAAGTAGAGAGAGACGGGACCGCCACAGTGGGAGAAATTCCAGTCTCTTAAACCATTTGACCCCTGCTGCGTCCACTCCAAAATACCTAAAAGTCTACAGCTCATACCCTCCACAGACTAATATTTCCACTCCCAGCACCTCACGAACACACTCAAACATGCTTAACATGCCTAATAACAATATTTTGACTTTAAAAACAGTATGAATAAAAAAAGTTTAAGACATTTTGACTTGTCATTGTAGGAAAAGCACAGCTCGTACTAACGATAATATTATTATTCAAGTCTCCTAGTAAGTCATGACAATGTGGCAGTGTACAATCCAGAACCCTGAAAGTGATGCAGTTAATGGAATTCATCCTTCGTTAATTTTATTAATTAAACCAGTGCTTTTCTTACAGTGACATGTCAAAATATCTTCTGTGATTACATTTTTTGTTTAGTCTGAATTTGACCCTGCCCAGTACTGGACTTATAATGACACATCTGATATATAAACAAACATTTTTGATAAAGAAACCTTAGATCAGGGGTCTTCAACCAGGGGTTGACAACACCTAGGGGGTGCGCAGAGGTACTGCAGGAGGTCCGCCAAAAATTTTTTACCTAATAATTGACAATTTTCACCCAAATAATGGTGAGTGTGAGGGTGAACAGCAGAGATGTTGTGCACAGCTCTTGGCATTTAGTAAACAGTAATAATTATGTATAAACATGCATTTTATCAAATATAAACACACACATATATATATAAATAGGTGAATAAAGAATATAAAAGTTATTATAGTCCAGGCTTAAAATGTGACTTGGGCTGAAAAAGGTTGAAGACCCCTGCCTTAGATTTTCACAGAAAAACACAGAGTACATATCTCAGAATAATAATTGAGATACATGCAAAGTGGGACATTTTACAGTTGACAAATAAACTTGTGATTTCCGCAATAAACTGAAATTTCTTGCTACTTATCGACCGACATGCAATCCAGTACTCCAATATCTTAGACAAGCTCGATTAATGAATACAAAATCACAAGCTGTTAATACCGGCCCAGCCAATTTACATTATTAAAGATTAAATTAAAGTAAAGATAGATCACACATGTGACTTTGAAAAAGGCTGGCAGAGATTCGAATCTGCATTAGCTGTTACAAAAATAGACCAAACGAACATAGAAAGAAGCTATAACCTCCCCCCATCCAGCTGACTCATCAATAATACAGAAACCAGCCAATACATGTTGCCTAAAATAGCACGCATTCTCAAAGAGCGATTATTTATGTATCTAAAACATATAACAGATTTATGAAAGCGTGGTCGCAGGACAATGTGGGGCACACGTGTGACCGCTGATGTGGACGCTGATGTGGACACACATGAAGTGACTCCATACGTGTGCTGTGCCGTTTTTTACAGACAAACATGTGTGCAGTGTGCAGCGTCCACAGTAATCCTCAACTTATCTGTTAAAATCATTGCCAGCATCACTGTGATTACAGCGGATCATCGAATTTGCCTTTAGTCCGTCCTACCGTCGACGAGACAGACACATGCAAACAAACAGAGAAAGAAAGAAGGGGAGGGATATGTGTTGTTATTTAGCAGACTAAACGAGGTTGCCATGCAGGGATTTGGGGCTGGAATCACATGATGATTTGCGAGATAAATTGTTTCCTTTGTGGATTCAGTTATAATCCAGCTGAACGTTTGCCACATTTGGGCTAAACTTCACAGCCGTACGATTCATCCTCTAAACACCAGGCTTAGAGGTATGAGTGCGCATGTGTTTGTATGTGTGCTTGTTTCCGGAGTGCCTTATGGACAGTATGTATCCAAAAGTGAGCATACAGAGTGCACTGACCCAGTTCTTTCGCCTCACAAAGAAAGAAACGCGGATTAATAACGGACAACATCTCTCTTCATGCGTGCGCAAACATGCACAGGAAACACACTTGCTTCAACACATACAGATGAACATGCATGCATAAGGCCAGAAATGCACGCCCACACACACACACGCACACACACACACGCAGGCTGTTTAGCAGAATATTTTGGATTCAGTGCATTATCTCTAGTATTTGCTGAGTAGCGACTCTTGTTTCAGAGCCAGTGGAGCTGCCTGTAGTTGCTTATGAATAATTAAGAGCTCCAGTCTTTCTGAGAGAGAGAGAACAAATCTAAAACACCTCCTTTCTTCTCTTCTCCCGCAGATATCTCGGCGCTCTGATCTAGGCGCTCGCGGCGCGTTTGTGTCTTAGCAGCCCATCAAGGTAGAATTCCCACAATCCTCTGCTGTCGCACATGGCAAATAGAACAATAAGCTGATGGCAGGAACTCAGAGCGACGATCGAACGAGGCAGCAACAGAGATGGTGATGAAGTTGCAGCAGGAGTTTAATGGCTTCTAGGCCATTATAGAAACCATATCCATAAAACACTGAACATGGACTCACGTGTGAACTGCGTTCATATTCTCACTATCAGACTGGCTCTTTTTCTTCACCTCTCTGCACGTGTTGGCACAACTACCAAAATTTGAGTGATTTTTTTTTTCTAAGCTCTGAGTGAGTGACGGATTTACAAAGTATTTGCCCTTAAGTGAAATGTGTACACCCGCTCTGAGCTGTAAGCGTTCAAACAGGCACTCCACTTTTTAGATGTAGTGTACATAAAAAAAAAAAAAGTACTCACTTTTGAAAAGGAGACGTCCTTTGGGAGAGAGTCAGGACCTAAGTCTCAATAAATGTGAGTGTGAGTGTTAATGAACCCTTTTATCGCCCCGCATGAGCCCCTGAGCAGAAAGTTCAGATGATTTTGAAGCGCAAATATAAGATTTAGGTTGCACTATCTCAATTTTGTGCTATCTTTATCTGAAAATATGCATAAATGCTCTTCTTTAGGTGAAGGTTTAGCTACCAACACATTTGTGAATGGCTTTGAACTGTGCCAGCAGTATGGCAGGCTGTAAAAAAATAAGAGATTTCTTCAAATGTTCAACAGGAGGATTGATGCAAGGTCAAACAGTGAACAAGTTTCCTTTGAAAACATTTGTTTAAAATGCCAGCAGGAGAATGGAGAGTGTGGGTGGTAAAAACAAGAGCTGAGAGTGAGTCAAAGATAAAGCCAGAGGTACAACTTAGTTTAGTGTACATACAACTCAGAACCTTAACTGTAAGTACAAGAAGTGTGCAGAGCTACATGTAAGGTTGGCAACTTGTTGCTTCTTTGTGTTGCTGGTGTTTACCTGCAGGCCCAGCGGTTTCCAGCGGACGTTCCTGAGCAGAGCCGGTGTGGAGCTCAGGGTGTTCTGGGGCCTTTTCTTCAACGTGAGGATGACTCCGCACGGGTCCTCTCTCAGAGCGTTGACCAGGTTCTTCAGCTGCCAGCCCACCTGAGGAGCACACACACCGGGCTACCGAAACAACTGCTGCAAACCACGACACACATACCCTGTACACGATGCACCGGGGGGGCTAAACTAAATCTGCTGTGGAAAACCACCACGCGCAAATATTAAACTACCACGCACTACCTGCCTGAAACACCACATGCTTCAATTTGAACACTATTTATTTATTTTTGGGATATTTTAATAGAGATGCAACAAATGTCTCCAGCTGGAGTCAAAGTGGGGATGTTGTTAACCGAGTGTTAACACTGAAGTCTCAGGGGCGCTTCCATGTGTTATTACGTAAGATATGATTACAATTACCACATCAGCTGTTCATTCTGTAGGCCTGTATATCCGTCTGTGAGGTTTGGTACAAGAACAAGGTCATTATCGGCCATCTTCACCAAATGTGTTGCATAAAGTATTTAAATGTGCCATCAAATGTATTAAGTTATACTATTTCTCTATAATTGTATTATTGACAGAGGAAAAAAATCAATTCTAGACCTTGCTGAGAGTAAAAGTTCATTCATATATTTAATGCAGTCGACCCTTTTATCATAAATATGTGGGTATTGGAGTGTACCACACAGATTCAAGGATCAATAAATCAATATGACTATGTCTACTTTGATGTAGATCTGGATTAAAATGTCACGGCAGATGAAAACATTTGAATTATTGAAGTAACAAGTTAGAGGTTTGTCCTGATAGCCAGAGTACATAAATACTTCACTACCACATGCTGCTTTTGTATACTCTATACTTATTCGTCACCAGTCATCGCCAGTAATTTGTATCTACCCATACAGCAAGACACTACCACGATGCACCACACTGTCCCAGTGCCACTGGTCTCACACTGAAATAAAGGGTTTCCCTGTCAGTTTGGTTCTAAGGATGACAGCAGGTTGTTAAAAGACTCAGGGAGGAGTGCTGACTTCAGTGTTTCCTCGCAGTTCCCTGGCCAGCCTGTCTCCAGATCTCGCAACACTCGTCAGGGCCATTGATTGGTTATACAGATCTCAGCTACTGGAAGTGTCCGCAGAGGTCACCACTGTCACACACACACACACACACACACACACACAGAACTGCTCTGAGCATATTACTGACATAATGATGACCAGCCTGTGTCAGCCTTTTAGCAGCCTGTTACCTGTTCGCATTCACCAGCAACACGAGTCAGCATAGACGTAAGTTACTAATTCATGTTTATTTGCTTTATTGCTGAGAGTTAGATAAATACCACTTTCATATTTTTCTGTTTAATATGAAGCTACTTCAAGATGATGGATAGCTTTAGTCGCATAAAGAGTGGAAGCAGGGAGGAACAGGTAGTCCACATGTGAAAAGAGATGCCTACCATCTCCGAGAGATTTAAATAATTATCACGTTATATATCTTGTTTTTTAAGCTACCTCTGCTTCGTGTATCTACGCAAACTCTCTCCTGGCAGTCGCTTCATGTGGAACGGACAGATAAGAAAGTTGCATCAATCTTCTATCTATCTAAATCTAAAGCATGAGTATTTCCCAAAAGCTAGTCCTTTAACAAAAGATGCCAAAGTATCATAAAACTTCAAACAGGAGGAAAATCCTGAATCAGCTGAACAGAACTGGACCTCGATCAAGCTTTAAACTTCTCAACCCTTGTTAGATCCACCACCACGAGCGTGTTTTAACAGCACAACACAAAGCCACAAATCGTAAGCAGGCCAGTTTAACTGTTCAGTTATGCAAATATTCAAAGGGAAACAAGGAGAGACCTACCAAAATAATAATAATAGAGCATAAACTGCTGCTGGAGAGGTTTTTCAAATCCCTGGGGTCTTCATTATTTTCCCAGATGCTATTACCTCCATATAATTATGTTTCCTCTTCAAACAATCAGTTTGTTATTTGAGCAAATTCCACATTTTCTTTCTTTTTTTTACCTCAAAAGAGAAGCTGAGCTTAAAAAACTGCGAGTCCCGGGTTTTGAAGTGGGTCTCAAACAAAAAGCTCATGCATAGACATGAAGGCAAGCGTCGCTGCTGCTAAATACGTGGGATAGGCCTACATAATGATTCTATAATGTAATGGAATTTGTTCGTTCAATATTCACACTAATCTAATTTTTAAATACGGGAGCCTCGCTAAGATAAACTTATCAGCTGCGATGTTGACAGAGAGTTTGCTGCTAGTGTGTATCCATCTTTCCTCTTCAGCAGCTCGATTTTAGGATTGAAAAAAGAAGTATATTGACTAGAGACTTCCCTCTGCTGCTCCCCTCCTTTTCTTTTCATCCTCTTCCTCTTCTCCCTAAGTCCCTCTTTACTTCCTCCTCCCTTTTTTTTCCGCCACAACTCTCTCCCAGCTCTGCCTCATCCGAGCATCCCCTGACTACTTCGCACGACCACCATTCCCCATCACACACACACACCCCTGTCTCCCCCCCCTTGCTTATCTCTCCTCCCCCAGAGTGAGGGATCAGAGTGGTGAGGGTCTAGCTGTGGGAGTAATGAGGGGTTGAAGCTGAGAGCCTGGCAGGGTGCGATCTGCACTGTCACCCCGAGGAAGGGGGGAGAAAGGGAGAGAGAGATAACACGCAGCTCCCTCACGCGTCAATCAACGTCGTTCCCGAGCGCCTTTCGCATGAGCAGCACCTACCGAGACGTACAGGGAAATACTTACGGAGAAAAGAGCACACAAAAGATGTCTACACACACAGACACAAACCTTTTTTCTTTTCTTTTTTTTTTTTCAGTGCTCAGAAATCTCAAATAAACGCCGGAACAAATCGTTTGTGCCAGAGCTGACAGCACAGGCAGTAGACAAGCGCACTCGATCACAAGGCACTGTTCCTATTTAAAATGGCCTCCGCTTGCCTCTGATGTGATGTGTCGAAGGCAGAAATACAACTTATTCAACTCTGAAAAGTGGAACATGAGTTCACATTTCAAAATCGCACGCCACCTTCGGGGGTTTCTTGTGACAATGGGAACAAATTCCAGAAAGAGTGAGCTGACAATCACGCCGGACTGAACAAAGGTCTTGTAACAATCATCCTCTAATCTGCTCCCGCAGCCAGTTTAATTAGCCTACATAGCGACACAGGACAGGAAGCACCATGGCGGCAGTGGTGGTGGTGGTGGCAGACATCATGTACCTTGACACTTCCTCCACACAGCACAGAATGGAGAAGACAGTTCGCAGTATGTCGAGTGCACAGTGGAAACACGTGGAACTCACCACTGTCTGGTGGTTGACTTGGATCACCTCATCCCCTGCATGGATCTTCTTACACTGGTCTGCTGGAGACTGCAGAGGCAGAAATTAGAAAGAGAAAAAGGACAATAGACACAAATCCAGGCACAGATTCAATGTGTCATTGTGTAATCTGAGGACATAAATCGTAAGTCGGGTGGGGTGTCAAGATTCCAACTGAGTGAAACAAAAACTCACATTCTCTGTGGTGCCGGTGATAACGTGGAGTCCATCATACGTCGATTTGATATACATCCCCTGGAACACAAGCACAGGGAGGACTCAGTGCGATACGCAGGAAAATATATGATGTCTGTTTTACGTCTGAGATTTGACACGCGAAAGAAACAACTGAACACGAGGTGTCTTAGTAAGATGTTGGTCGACTGAGAGCCTCCGGAGCAGCTTTAATACTCCTTGCCATAGATTCAACATATATTTAGGCTCAACTGGTGTTGAATTGGGTTGACTATAAACGCTAAAGCATATGATTTACATCAATTTTAGACTTCTCATACTGATCGGTGACACCTTTACATTTAGATTTAGTCATTTAGCTGACACTTCTATCCGAACGACTTACAAAAAAGGGAAACAATCAAGGTACAGTGCGACTAGGACATGCGAGTGCAGCAATAAGTACTGTGACAGTACTCGAGGGAATAGATTTAGCATGGCCAGTTGTTGGTAGTGTTGGAGTGGAGGTCCTCTCTGAAGAGCTGGAGATCTTCATTAGGTTTTTGAAAGTAGAGATCTGGTATCAACAAGTAGGACGTTCCACCAACGGGGAACAACACACGAGAAAAGTTTGGATCGCCCTGAGCGAATGGATGGCAGAGCCAGGCGTCATTCACTGGAGGAGGTAACATATGCCCGTATGAGGACATTCAAGTAAGTCGCTGCAGAACCAAAGACTACTTTGTAGGCGAGCATTAGCGATTTTAATCTAATGCGGGCTGCTACAGGTAGCCAGTGGAGCTCGATGAGCAGCGGGTTAATGTGACCTTTTGGGTTGATTGAAAACCAGGCACAGCACTGCGTTTTGGATCATCTGGAGAGGTTTCACTGTGCAGGCTGGGAGGCCTCCTGTCAGGAGGGCGTTACTGTAATCGAGTCGTATTAGTAGCTGGGTAGCACGTTGAGTCAAGTGAGGCTTGATTTCTTTTATGTTGTGAAGTGCAAAGCGAGTGAGGTGACATGATCAGAGAAGGTTAGTTGGTCATCTATCACGACCTCTAAGTTTCTCGCTACCCTGATGGGGACGAGAGTCGATTTAGATGTTGATGTCATGGTGTATAGTGGCCGGGAGGAGCAGCAGTTCAGCTTTAGAGAGGTTCATCATGCAGATATATCTGACTCTGTATGAAAGCTGTTGTTTTTCCATGGATTTGTAACAATTTGTATTGAAATGCTTCCCCGTTAAAGATATTTTGACTTGGTAAAATCCCATAACAATGAATAATGAATAAGACAGCAAAAGCGGACTTGGATTCAGGTGTGTAAAAACACTATTTTAACACTATTAAAGGAGAATGTTCAAATTTACTTATCAAGATGTGTGATTTGACTTTGATATGTCTTTTGAGACTTTAGACTTGCCCCCGATGAGTAATTTCAGGGGAAGTGCAACAAGCTGAACATTAGAAAGAACTTTATTTATCCGGAGGGAAATAGTTGCAGAGCAAGTATAAAAACAGATCCAAAATATTCACAATGCCAAAAATATAAACAAGGTTAACGGTATGGGAGCATAAGTTGCTCATATATAAAGTTGCTTCTTGACGAGTTGCGTATAGATATGTAATAAAAGTGGCACGTAGGCATGTGAATCTTCTAAAAACACTGACCTTGTCAGCAGACATCGCCCTACATACTCATCCAACAGATGAAGAGCAACATTAGCATTCATTTAGAGCCGCGTCTCACTTTTTAGCTGTGAAATGCTTCATTAGATTCATTACTAAGTTGCTAACTTTGTCTTTTTGCTGTTTTGTGCTGGGCAGGTAGCTCACACTGACACACACTTCATCAGGGCTAGCTGCCACTGCGGGAAATGAGGCTGAGAGATGAATTTTGTAGAGCAGAAGAACCAAAACAATCAACTGAAAGATGACAAAATGCTCACTGTAGAGCGATTACAAATGCTCATTTGTTTATATGAAGATATTGATAAGTGCTTCTTTAAAAACAATGTGTGTGCATGCTTACCAGCCCTTCACTGGGCATGATGCTGGTAAGGTGGACCACCTCCAGATGGGCAGACTGTGAGACCAGAGAGTCCGACGACAGAGAGATGATGTGGTCGCATATCCCTGCTAAGGTCTTACACTGGCGATGGCAATCGGAGGTAAAGATAGATGAGGAAAAAAAAGGGTGAGAGAGAGAGAAAAAGGAGGAGTGACAAAAAGAGAAAGACAGAAAGTTATTGAGATTGGTTTTGGTCCACGAGGGATGCTGTGACCTAGCTGGAGGAGGTGAAACAGAAATCATTTCATCAGATTGTTCCACATCGCCACTTCCATCACTCCGGCACACAAACTGTTTCCTGTCACAGTCTGTCCACAGGCATGCCCACAAGACACTGTCACAGACAGAACAACACATCACCAATACCAGCCAACCTCGAGGTGCCCCGGCTGACATTTTCTAACATCTAAATTACAGAGCGCAGATTCCATTTGTTGGTATCTGTAATTTTTTTTTTGGGAGGAAGATAAGGGCCTTCATGTCAACTAAACAAAAATTGACACAGTGCTTAGATTATGTGTGCTGTAGTTTGTTTGTCTTTTACGCTGCCCTGTGCATCTGAGCAGACAGAGCAAATAAATAAACCTTGTTCTAAATAAACCTTGACTGTTTTTCAGGCTATTTGTCTGCTTGGTCACGCATGCAAGTTAATTTATCATCAGCATCATCTCTGCCTTCTAATCTTGGCTGACTGACTGCAGTCGGCTTACAGAGACGGTTACCCTGGTTATCCTGCCTCATCGCGTCGCTTCACACACGCACACACACAAACACACAAACACACACGCGTACGCTTGAACGTAACACACATACATGTAAGAGAATTTCTACATTCACACAAACGGCATGACAGTGATGAACTCTGCATAAAATAATCTCCTGATCTCAAT